>NC_064852.1:143492674-143702674 GCF_024139225.1 Suncus etruscus | reverse complement strand
TTTTTGTGTTCCTAGGGTATATTCCTAGGAGTGGTATAGCTGGATCGTATGGGAGCTCGATTTCCAGTTTTTGGAGGAATCTCCATATCGCTTTCCATAAAGGTTGAACTAGACGGCATTCCCACCAGCAGTGGATAAGAGTTCCTTTCTCCCCACATCCCCGCCAACACTGTTTATTCTCATTCTTTGTGATGTGTGCCATTCTCTGGGGTGTGAGGTGGTATCTCATCGTTGTTTTGATTTGCATCTCCCTGATGATTAGTGATGTGGAGCACTTTTTCATGTGTCTTTTGGCCATCTGTATTTCTTCTTTGTCAAAGTGTCTGTTCATTTCTTCTCCCCATTTTTTGATGGGATTAGATGTTTTTTTCTTGTAAAGTTCTGTCAGTGCCTTATATATTTTGGAGATTAGCCCCTTATCTGATGGGTATTTGGTGAATAGTTTCTCCCACTCAGTGGGTGGCTCTTGTATCTTGGGCACTATTTCCTTTGAGGTGCAGAAGCTTCTCAGCTTAATATATTCCCATCTGTTAATTTCTGCTTTCACTTGCTTGGAGAGTGCAGTTTCTTCCTTGAGGATGCCTTTAGCCTCAATGTCCTGGAGTGTTTTACCTACGTATTGTTCTATATATCTTATGGTTTGGGGGCTGATATCGAGGTCTTTAATCCATTTGGATTTTACCTTCGTACATGATGTTAGCTGGGGGTCTAAGTTCAATTTTTTGCAAGTGGCTACCCAGTTTTGCCAACACCACTTGTTGAAGAGGCTTTCTTTGTTCCATTTAGGATTTTTTGCTCCTTTATCAAAAATTAGATGATTGTATGTCTGGGGAACATTCTCTGAGTATTCAAGCTTATTCCACTGATCTGAGGGCCTGTCTTTATTCCAATACCATGCTGTTTTGATAACTATTGCTTTGTAGTAAAGTTTAAAGTTGGGGAAAGTAATTCCTCCCATATTCTTTTTCCCAATGATTGCTTTAGCTATTCGAGGGTGTTTATTGTTCCAAATAAATTTCAAAAGTGCCTGGTCCACTTCTTTGAAGAATGTCATGGGTATCTTTAGGGGGATCGCATTAAATCTGTACAGTGCTTTGGGGAGTATTGCCATTTTAATGATGTTAATCCTGCCAATCCATGAGCAGGGTATGTGCTTCCATTTCCGCGTGTCCTCTCTTATTTCTTGGAGCAGAGTTTTATAGTTTTCCTTGTATAGGTCCTTCACATTTTTAGTCAAGTTGATTCCAAGATATTTGAGTTTGTGTGACACTATAGTGAATGGAGTTGTTTTCTTAATGTCCATTTCTTCCTTATTAGTATTGGTGTATAGGAAGGCCATTGATTTTTGTGTGTTAATTTTGTAGCCTGCCACCTTGCTATATGAGTCTATTGTTTCTAGAAGCTTTTTGATAGAGTCTTTGGGGTTTTCTAAGTAGAGTATCATGTCATCTGCAAACAGTGAGAGCTTGACTTCTTCCTTTCCTATCTGGATTCCCTTGATATCCTTTTCTTGCCTAATCGCTATAGCGAGTACTTCCAGTGCTATGTTGAATAGGAGTGGTGAGAGAGGACAGCCTTGTCTTGTGCCAGAATTTAGAGGAAAGGCTTTCAGTTTTTCTCCATTGAGCACAATATTTGCCTCTGGCTTGTGGTAGATGGCCTTAACTATATTGAGAAAGGTTCCCTCCATTCCCATCTTGCTGAGAGTTTTGATCAAGAATGGGTGTTGGACCTTGTCAAATGCTTTCTCTGCGTCGATTGATATGATCATGTGATTTTTATTTTTCTTGCTGTTGATGTTGTGTATTATGTTGATAGATTTACGGATGTTAAACCAGCCTTGCATTCCTGGAATGAAACCTACTTGATCGTAGTGGATGATCTTCTTAATGAGGCATTGAATCCTATTTGCCAGGATTTTGTTGAAGATCTTTGCATCTGCATTCATCAGCGATATTGGTCTGTAATTTTCTTTTTT
Organism: Suncus etruscus; assembly: GCF_024139225.1. Lineage (NCBI taxonomy): Eukaryota > Metazoa > Chordata > Mammalia > Eulipotyphla > Soricidae > Suncus > Suncus etruscus. Next base: position 143,700,696 of record NC_064852.1, on the reverse strand, counting down.
CGTAGCATCTCTGTCTGGTTTAGGTATCAAGGTAATGTTGGCTTCATAAAAGCTATTTGGAAGTTTTCCTGTTTTTTCAATTTCATGAAAGAGTCTTGCCAGGATTGGTAGTAGTTCCTCTTGAAAGGTTTGAAAGAATTCATTAGTAAATCCATCTGGGCCTGGGCTTTTGTTTTTGGGCAGACATTTGATTACTTTCTTAATTTCCTCAATAGTAATGGGTGTGTTTAGATATGCTACATCCTCTTCATTCAATCGTGGAAGATTATAAGATTCCAAAAATTTATCCATTTCTTCCAGGTTTTCATTTTTAGTGGCATAGAGTTTCTCAAAGTAGTTTCTGATTACCCTTTGAATCTCTACCATATCAGTAGTGATCTCTCCTTTTTCATTCCTAATACGAGTTATCAAGTTTCTCTCTCTTTCTTTCTTTGTTAGTTTTGCCAGTGGTCTATCAATCTTGTTTATTTTTTCAAAGAACCAACTTCTGCTTTCGTTGATCTTTTGGATGGTTTTTCTGGTTTCCACTTCATTGATTTCTGCTCTCAGCTTTGTTATTTCCTTCTGCCTCCCTATTTTTGGATCCTTTTGTTGAGCACTTTCTAATTCTATGAGCTGCGTCATTAAGCTATTCAGGTATGCCCCTTCTTCTTTCCTGATGTGTGCTTGCAAAGCTATAAATTTTCCTCTCAGTACTGCTTTTGCTGTGTCCCATAGGTTCTGATAAATTGTGTCTCCATTGTCATTTGTTTTCAGGAAGGTTTTGATTTCCTCTTTGATTTCATCTCGGACCCACTGATTATTCAGTATGAGGCTATTTAACTTCCAGGTGTTAAAATTTTTCTTCTGTGTCCCTTTGTAGTTTATATATAATTTCAGGGCTTTGTGGTCAGCAAAGGCAGCCTGCAAAATTTCTATCCTCTTGATATTATGGAGATATGTTTTGTGTGCTAACATGTAGTCTATCCTAGAGAATGTCCCATGTACATTAGAAAAAAATGTGTATCCAGGCTTCTGGGGGTGGAGTGTCCTATATATATCTACTAGGCCTCTTACTTCCATTTCTCTCCTCAGGTCTAGTATATTCTTGTTGGGTTTCAGTCTGGTTGACCTGTCTAGTGTTGACAATGCCGTGTTGAGGTCTCCCACAATTATTGTGTTGTTATTGATATTATTTTTCAGATTTGTCAACAGTTGTATTAAATATTTTGCTGGCCCCTCATTCGGTGCATATATGTTTAGGAGGGTGATTTCTTCCTGCTGTACATATCCCTTGATTAATACAAAATGTCCATCTTTGTCCCTTACAACTTTCCTAAGTATAAAGTTTGCATCATCTGATATTAATATGGCCACTCCTGCTTTTTTTTGGGTGTTGTTTGCTTGGATGATTTTCCTCCAGCCTTTTATTTTGAGTCTATGTTTGTTCTGACTATTCAGGTGCGTTTCTTGTAGGCAGCAGAAGGTTGGATTGAGTTTTTTGATCCATTTAGCCACTCTGTGTCTCTTAACTGGTGCATTTAGTCCATTGACATTGAGAGAAAGAATTGTCCTGGGAGTTAGTGCCATCTTTATATTAAAGTTTGGTGTGTCTGTTGGTAAGCCTTGTCTTAAAGTATGCCGTTCAGTTTTTCTTTTAAGAATGGTTTTGAGTCTGTGAAGTTTTTGAGCTGTTGTTTGTCTGTGAAACTATGTATTGTTCCTTCAAACCTAAAAGTGAGTTTTGCTGGGTGCAGTATTCTAGGCGAAGCATTTATTTCATTGAGTTTTGTCACTATGTCCCACCACTGCCTTCTGGCCTTGAGTGTTTCTGGTGACAGGTCTGCAGTAAATCTCAAGGATGTTCCCTTAAATGTAATTTCTCTTTTCGATCTTGCTGCTTTCAGAATTCTGTCTCTATCTATGGGATTCATCATTGTGACTAGGATGTGTCTTGGGGTGTTTTTTCTGGGGTCTCTTTTAGTTGGCACTCTTCGGGCATGCAGGATTTGATCACATGTATTCATTATCTCTGGTAGTTTCTCTTTAATGATGTTCTTGACTGTTGATTCTTCCTGGAGATTTTCTTCCTGAGTCTCTGGGACTCCAATGATTCTTAAGTTGTTTCTGTTGAGCTTATCATAAACTTCTATTTTCATCTGTTCCCATTCTTTGAGTAAATTTTCCATTGTTTGATCATTTGCTTTGAGGCTTTTTTCCAATTTCTTCTGCTGTATGTAATTGTTATGTATCTCATCTTCCAGTGTACTGATTCTATCCTCAGCTGCTGTTAACCTGTGGGAAATCTCAAACATGTTTTTCTTCAATTCATCTACTGAGTTTCTCAGACCTGTTATTTGATCTGAAATTTCCGTTTGGAGTTTTCTCATTTCTATCTTCATATTCTCCTGATTCTTTTTAGTTTTCTCTTCTATACTTTGTTTGAGTTCTTTGAACATGTTCCATATTGCAACTCTAAACTCCTTATCTGAGAGACTGACTAGGTGGTTGATCATGTTCAAGTCATCAGAGTTGCCATCTTCATTCTCTATGTCTGGCACTGGCCCATGTTGTTTCCCCATTGTCACACTAGTACTGCGTGTTTTTCTACGTGTTGTGATTGTATTCATTGGCTAAATGCTGTGCACCGTCGCGAAGGGGAGCGGAGCAACCGTGCTCCTCTGGCTTCTCCCTTTCTGGGCGTGTCGACTCACCTCCACGGAAGGCTCACAGGAAGGCAGGCTGGCAGATGGGCCGCACCCAGGATAAAATCAGGCCAAAAATGCAGGACAGCAGAGTAGAGAGGCAGAAGGGTGCTGGCATCTGAGATCCAGCGAAGTTCAGTGACTCCTCCCTTTCTGGGCCTGTCGACTCACCTCCACAGAAGGCTCACGGGAAGGCAGACTCCCCGGAAAGTTCACAGGAAGGCAGGCTGGCTGATGAGCCGCACCAAGGGTGAAATCAGGCCGAAAATGCAGGACAGCAGAGTAGAGAGGCAGAAGGGTGCTGGCATCTGAGATCCAGCGAAGTTCAGTGGCTCCTCCCTTTCTGGGTGTGTCGACTCACCTCCACGGAAGGCTCACGGGAAGGCAGACTCCCCGGAAAGCTCACAGGAAAGCAGGCTGGCTGATGGGCCGCACCAAGGGTGAAATCAGGCCGAAAATGCAGGACAGCAGAGTAGAGAGGCAGAAGGGTGCTGGCATCTGAGATCCAGCAGAGTTCGGTCTGATTTTTATATTTAAACTAAAAAGTTAAAATAAATCATGTATATAGAACACAAATAAATAAAATTTTAACAAATAATTGGAAATTATGTGATAGATTGTTCTAGATATGAATGCAGATGATAGAAAGAACATAAATCTATTGATAGGTGGTTTTCCTAAACTAGAAACTACCTATATATATTCATGACTATTAAAGTTAGACTGATGATTTATAAATGGGGTCTCTACAGTAATCTTATAAGTGAAACTTTGAAGAATAATTAGTAAAATCTTCGAAACTCTTCCAGAACAACTTCTCAATTACCATATTTTCCAGCATATAAGACAAACCTTCAACCCATGAAAACTTCCTAAAAGTCAGGAGTTGTTTTATATGCCAGTATATGGCATGCTGAAACTTATTCCAGCTTCAGGGATGAGTGATCTTCCCCCCTCTTACTTTTAAGAAGTAACTTACTTTTAATACTTTTAGGAAGTTTTTCCTATGCCAGAAAATACGTAGGAGCAATATAGACCTCAGTGGGTCTTCCAAGGAGAATCATATCCCAAAATTTTTATACTAAAGTATGAGATAAAGACTAATTCTAGGGGAAAATGATCAGAGGTGGTAGAATAACTATGCTCAAAATTGAAGCCTCTCAGTCCCTCAGCTCAGAACATTTGACCATAAGTCATGTTTTACCAGGAAAATTTCCTACTCAATCCCTGAAGAGCCAACTTACATTTAGTTAACATGTCTTTCAACACTTTGTTGTATGCAGAGACAAGATTTGAATTTCCCAGATAACTTCATTAAAAAACTATCTCTACATGGGGCCCGAGTGGAGGTGTAGTGGTAGGGAGTTTACCTTGCACAAGGCTGACCTAGGATGGACCACGGTTCAATCCCCCAGCATCCCATATGGTCCCCCAAGCCAGGACCGATATCTAAGCACAGAGCAAGGAGTAACCCCTGAGAGTCACCGGGTGTGGCCCAAAAATAAAACAAAACAAAAAAACTATCTCTACATGGTACAAAAAAAGATTTACCTAACACATCATACAAAAGACAAACATCTATCTTGAATTTATTTTTCATTTTTTGCAAAAAAAAACATACTATAAGAGTCAAACTCTATCAATATATAGTGAAACATATTACAATTAGCCTTTTCTTTTATTTTACTACAGAAGAAATGCTTTAACTAAAACATTCATTACACAGAATAAACCTACATTACTTCTCCCCAGAGCTTCATACAAAAGAACTTTTGTTCAAAAAGGTTGCTTCTTTACACCTTTTAGCTAATACTTTCCACAGACCAGGAACTGTGGTCAATACTTTAAATAATGTGTTTCATTTAAACTTTATAAAATGCTGATGAGTTTGTATGATTTCCGCTCCAATATTTTGAAAACATAGCATAGAGAGGTTTAAATAATTTGTACTGTTATTCAGGAAATAAAAGGCAGAACTTATGATCTGAACAAAGTGAAGGATAAATCATGTATTTGAAACCCTATACTATAAAGAAGTTATTAAATTTCATAGAACCATTTACAGTGTGAAGAAATGGTCAAACGACTTAAAGATCCCTTCTTGGAAAATGTGCCATCAGGGTGAAAATTGCAGCTCCACAGGAAAATTCTTCAAACAGGTTTCTTGCTGGGTTATCAAGTGTGATATGACTTTTTCCCAAGTTCATAAGCAGTAAGTACTATACTTTTATACCAATTTTGTGATACTGAGTTCATTGTCCATGTCCCAGCAATAAAAATGGTCAGGTGAGATTACATTAATTAAAGAACTATAAAGATTATTTCAACAGAGGAGACTTGTAAGGTCATCACCGGATTTCACTGCCTTTGCTCTTCTCAAATCATGTAAAGGTGATTTTAGTGAAATCATTCTATGACTTTCTCACAAGTCTCCAGAAAAATCAAAGTCTTCTGAAGATGAGAGATTGTCCAGAGATAACTGCATACAGCAAAATAGGTTCTCTGAGAACAATCATACTTTCCTAAGAGTGAAACTGGTTTGAACACAAGGTGAGGAGGTACATATCTACATGCAAGGTTGATAGGGGAACCTGACAGAAGAAGAAATCTCTAAACACTCACAATAGCAACTATGGAAAATTGGTTTCTTAAAAAGACCCAAGGGCAATAGAAATCTAACTGGACTTCAGTAGGAAGCTTGCTATGAGAAAAGGGTTTGGGAGATGGGGGCACTGGAAATGAAGATTTGTAGGACAGGGAATGGAACACTATGACAATAATAGAGAGACTTGGTTACTCCAGTAGACAGGGCGATGGAAGGTGGTACAGTTTTATGCATAAAACTCTACTAATAATAGTATTTTAAAGGAGTTTCTGCAAAGAAAAAGAAAAATATTTTCAGACAGAAAAGAAGGCTAGAAAGTGAAAGGGAAATGGGGCTTTAGTGGAGGAAAGAGGACACTGGTGAAGGGATCAATGCTGGAATATTGTAAGACTGAAATTTAATGAAGAATAACTTTGGGGGCCAGAGAGGTGGCTCAGAAGTGGGTGTTTGCCTTGCACACGGCTGACCTAGGACGGACTGAAGTTCGATCCCCCAGAGTCCCATTTGGTCCCCCAAGCAAGGAGCAAATTCTGAGCATATAGCCAGGAGTAAATCCTGAGTGTCACTGGGTGTGGCCCCCAAAACAAAAATAATAAATAAATAAAAATAATAACCTTTTAAACTATGATGCCTCAATAAAAATAAATACAAATTGAAAAATTTAAGATTTGGATAATAATTTGAATAAAACAGGAAAGAATAAAATACTTTGAGGGCAGCAACTCTGCAAAAAGGCAATAAAAGAATAGAAAAATTTCAAGAAAATTAAAGGTGCTTGTTGATTATAGATCAGTCAATGACTATAGTCATGTGAATATACCAATTCTGACTCTTAATGTTCCTGCTAGTTGTTCTTAATGTAATATTGACTCAAATGTCTGGATCCAGGAAACCAAGGTGAGGGAACAGATTTTTTTGCTCATCGTGGCCAGATAATTTCTTGTTCGGGTCTGTGAAGACCAATTTGCAAGTTGTATTTGCTATAGACCTTGTCTGTTTCATTTTTACCACAAACTCTGCTGAACAAAAGTTGAAAGTCCTAATCTAATTGGCTTTATTGTGGTAAATTACCATAATCAACAATGATTAGATGACTAAAATTCTAGAGAGGAAGATGATGGTTAAGAAATCAAATCTCGGCTTCTTCTGAGGAAACTGAGGACCTGAAGGGAGCCCTGTCCTGTGCTTATCTGTCTTTCCTGAATTCTTGAAGCTCTCCTCAGAGCCCTGGGAAGCGACACCCCAAAAAACTGCATTCTGAAGTTGCCCAGCGAGCAAGTAAGTAAGAATTGGCTGGTGGTGGGGGTTACCAGGTGGAGTGCTGATTGCTCTACCTGCAGAGTCTCTGCCCTGTTGTGCTTCTTCTGAGGAAACTGAGGACCTGAAGGGAGCCCTGTCCTGTGCTGCTCTGATTTCCTGAAATTTTGAAGCTCTCCTCAGAGCCCTGGGAAGCGAACCCCCAAAAACTGTCACCTAGAGGCCCCAGAAGTTTGCTTCGCAGCCGTGCACTCTTTCTAACCAATACACCCCACCACAAAACCAAGGAAAAACCACACTACTAGCGTGACAATGGGGAAAATTCACAGCAAACACCATGCACAGAGAATGAAGATGATGGCTTGGATGACCTAAAAAATTCCAACCATCTGATTAACCTCTCGGATAAGGAACTTAAAATAGAAATATGGAAGATGTTTGTAGAACTCAAAGAAAGCATAAATCGATCTGAACAGAACACAAAGACAGAAATCAGAAAACTCCAAACTGAAATAGCAGGTCTGAAAAACACGTTAGCTCAACTGAAAACCTCAGTGGATGGCCTCAACAGCAAGGTAACAGCATCTGAGGAGAGAATCATAGTGCTGGAAGATGAGATGCAAGAAAAATTCAACACAGCAGAAGAAACTGGAAAAGAACCTTAGGACAAACAATCAGGCAATGGAAAAAGTACTCAGGAATGTAAATAGATGTAAATAGAAGTCTTTGATAAACACAACAGAAACAACATAAAAATCATTGGAGTCCAAGGGCTCAGGTAGGAGATCTCCAGGAAGAATCAACTGTCAAAGACATCATCAAAGAGACACTCCCAGAGTTAAAGACTACATGCAATCAAATCCTGCATGCCCAAAGAGTACCAGCTAAAAGAGACCCAAAGAAAAACACCCCAAGACACATCCTCCTTACAATGGCAAATCCCACAGATATAGAATACTGAAAGCAGCAAGATCAAAAGGGAAATTACATTCAAATGAACATCCCTAAGACTTACAGCAGACATGTCGAAAGAAACTCTCAAGGTCAGAAGACAGTGGTGGGATATTGTGACAAGACTGAAGGAAATGAATGCCTCACCGAGAATACTGCACTCAGCCCAACTAATGTTCAGGTTTGAAGAAAGGATACATAGCTTCATGGATACACAACAGCTCAGAAACATCACACATGAGAAACCAGCCTTAAAGGAAAAACTGAAAGGTCTACTTTAAGACAAGAGAGACCAATAAACACAGCAAACTTATCTATAAAGATGGCATTAAATCCTATGACAATCATAGCCCTCAATGTCAATGGACTAAATTCACCAATTAAAAGACACAGAGTGGCAAAATGGTTCAAAAAGATGAATTCAACCTTCTGCTGCCTACAAAAAACACATTTGAATAGTCAGAAAAAGCATAGACTCAAAATCAAAGGCTGGAGGAAAATCATCCAATCAAACAACACCCTCAAAAAAGCTGGGCTGACCATATTAATATCTGATGACACCAAATTTATACTCAGAAAAGTGGTAAGGGACAAAGATGGACACTATGTACTAAGCAAGGGATATGTGCAACAGGAAGAAATCAGACTATTAAACATATATGCACCCAATGAGAGATCAGCAAACTATCTAATATAATTACTGACAAATCTGAAAGAAGAAATCAATAATAACACAATAAATGTGGGAGACCTCAACACGGCCCTATCAACACTTGATAGGACAACCAGACTGAAACCCAACAAAAACATACTAGCCCTGAAAAGAGTAATGGAAGAAAGAGAACTAGTTGATATATATAGGACACTCCATCCCAAAAAACCTGGATACACATTATTCTCCAATGTACATGGGTCATTCTCCAGGATAGACTACATGCTGACACATGAAACATACCTCCAAAAAATAAAGAGGATAGAAATCTTGCATGCTAACTTTGCTGATCACAAGGCTCTGAAATTAGATGTGAACTACAAAGTCACACAGATGAAAAATTTTAACAATTGGAATTAAACACCCTGCTACTGAACAACCAGAGGGTCCATGATGAAATCATAAAGGAAATAAAAACTTTCCTGGAAACAAATGATAATGAAGATACAAAGTGCCAGATTCTATGGGACAGAGCAAAAGTGGTCCTCAGAGGAAAATTTATAGCTCTACAAGCACACATCAGGAAGGAAGAAGGGGCATACCTGAATAACTTAATGACGCAGCTCAAAAAATTAGAAAATGACCAACAAAAGGAACCAAAAATAGGGAGACAGAAGGAAATAACAAAGCTGAAAGCAGAACTCAATGAAGTGCAAAACCAAAAAACAATCCGAAAGTTCAACAAAAGCAGAAGTTTATTCTTTTATTTTGGTTCTTTTCTTTTGAAAAAAATAAACAAGATTGATAGACCATTGGCAAAACTCACAAAGAAAGATAGAGAGAAATCTGATAACCCATATTAGAAATGAAAAGGGGGAGATCACGACAGATATCCAAAGGGTAATCAGAGACCACTTTGAGAAACTTTATGCTACTAAACATGAGAACCGAGAAGAAATGAAAAAATTCTTGGACACTTATAACCTTCCACATTTAAGTAAGGAGGATGTAGCATATCTAAACATCCCCATCACTACTGAGAAAATTGAAACTGTAATCAAACATCTGCCCAAAAAGAAAAGCCCAGGCCCAGATGGATTTATTAATAAATTTTTTCAAATCTTTCAAGAGGAGCTACTACTAATCCTAGCCAGTCTCTTCCATGAAATTGAAAAAACGGGAACACTCCCAAACAGCTTTTATGAAGCCAACATCGCCTTGATCCCAAAACCAGACAGAGATGCTGCCATAAAAGAAAATTAAAGACCAATATCCCTGATGAATGCTGATGCAAAGATCTTCAACAAAATCCTGGCAAATAGGATCCAATGCATCATCAAGAAGAACATACACTACAACCAAGTAGGTTTTATCCCAGGAATGAAAGGATGGTTTAACATCCATAAATCTATCAACATCATACACAACATCAACAAGAAGAAAAATAAAAATTACATGATCATATCAATAGATGCAGCGAAAGCATTTGATAAGGTCCAACACTCATTCTTGATCAAAACTCTCAGCAAGATGGGAATGTAAGAAAACTTTCTCAATCTAGTTGAAGCCATCTACTACAAGCCAATGGCAAATATCAATGGAGAAAAACTAAAAGCCTTTCCTCTAAATTCTGGTACAAGACAAGGTTGTCTGCTCTCAGCACTCCTCTTCAACATAGTATTAGAAGTTCTTGCTATAGCAATTGTGCAAGAAAAAGATATCAAATAAATTCTGATAGGAAAGGAAGAAGACAAACTCCCATTGTTTGCAGATGACATGATACTCTACTTAGAAAACCCTAAAGACTTTACCAGAAAGCTTTTAGAAACAATAGACTCATATAGCAAGGTGTCAGGCTACAAAATTAACACACAGAAATCAATGGCCTTTTTATACACCAATAATGATAGGGAAGAGAAGGAAGTCAAGAAGGCAATCCCATTCACAATAGTGCCACACAAACTCAAATATCGTGGAGTCAACTTGACCAAAGATGTGAAGGACCTATACAAAGAAAACTATAAAGCCCTGCTCCAAGAAATAAGAGAAATCGAAACACATACCGTGCTCATGGATTGACAGGATTAACATCATTAATATGACAATACTCCCTAAAGCACTGTATAGATTTAATGTGATCCCCTTAAAAATGCCCATGACATTCTTCAAAGAAGTGTATCAAACACTTATGAATTTCATCTGGAACAATAAACACCCTCGAATAGCTTAAGCACTCCTAGGGAAAAGGAAAATGTGAGGCATTACTTTCCCCAACTTTAAATTGTACTACAAAGCAATAGTTAGCATGGTATTGGAATAAAGACAGACCCTCAGATCAGTGGAATAGGCTTGAGTTCTCAGACATTGTTCCCCAGATGTACAATTACCTAATTTTTGACAAAGGAGCAAGAAATCCTAAGTCGAGCAGGAAAAACCTCTTCAACAAGTGTTGCTGGCAGAACCTGTTAGCCACTTGCAAAAAAGTGAACATAGACCCCCATTTAACATCATGTACGAAGGTAAAATCCAAATGGATTAAAGACCTTGATATCAGACCTGATACCATAAGGTACATAGAACAACACGTAGGTAAAACATTCCATGACATTGAGACTAAAGGCATCTTCAAGGAGGAAACTGCACTTTTCAAACAAGTGGAAGCAGAGATAAACAGACGGGAATACATTAAACTGAGAAGCTTCTGCATCTCAAACCAAATAGTGCCCAGGATTCAAGAGTCACCCACCGAGTGGGAGAAACTATTCACCCAACACCCATCAGATAAGGGGCTAATATCCAAAATATACAGGGCACTGACAGAACTTTACAAGAAAAAACATCTATCCCATCAAAAAATGGGGAGAGGAAATGAACAGACGCTTTGATAAAAAAAAGAAATACAAATGGCCAAATGGCACATGAAAAAATGCTCCTCGTCACTAATCATCAGGGAGATGCAAATCAAAACAACGATGAGATACCACCTCACACCACAGAGATTGGCGCACATCACAAAGAATAAGAACAATCAGTGCTGGCGGGGATGTGGAGAGAAAGGAACTCTTATCCACTGCTGGTGGGAATGCTGACTAGTCCAACCTCTATGGAAAGCAATATGGAGATTCCTCCAAAATCTGGAAATTGAGCTCCCATTTGACCCAGCTATTCCACTCCTGGGGATATACCTAAGAACACAAGAACACAATACAAAAACCCCTTCCTCACACTTATATTTATTCACAATAACCAGGCTGTGGAAATACATGGATGTACATGAAGTATATCATACTGAGTGAAATAAGTCAGAGGGAGAGAGAGACACACAGAATACACTCACTCATTTATGGGTTTTAAGAAAAAAAAAGTCATTTTTGCAACAATTCTCAGAGACAATGAGAGGAGGGCTTGAACTTCCAGCTCATTTCATGAAGCTCACCACAAAGAGTGGTGAGTGCAGTTATAGTAATAACTACACAGAGAACTACCATAATCATGTGAATGAATGAGGGAACTGGAAAGCCTGTCTAGAGTACAGGCGGGGGTGGGGTGAGATGGAGGGAGATTTGGAACATTGGTGGTGAGAATGTTGCACTGGGGAAGGGGGTGTTCTTTACATGACTGAAACCTAATCACAATCATATATGTAATCAATATGTTTAAATAAAAAATAAAAATAAAAGAAATCAAATCTCAAATACTCCCTTCTAGCTTTTGTCCTTCATACTTTGTCCATTCCTCTTTTTTACAAATGAAGGGAGAAGTCAGGAAGTTTTTGGGAAAAAATGAAAAAATCACCAACAAACCATGTCTTCTGCTTTCTTTTCCACTTATATCTATTAACTGAAGTCCATTCCTTCAATATTCATCCATTTTCTTGGATCGAACTTTCTAATAGCTGAGTTGTGTGTGTCTGATCTTTAGAGACACTCATAAGTTCATTCATGTTCAATGTCTTCTTAGCTCAGTCAGTCATGCACAATTTGTTTCTTCTTTAGAATGTACAGATAAATGACACTTGAGTGATAAACAGAAACAAGCTAACCCAGCAATAATGTCCACCTTTAACCCCCAACAAATTAAATAAATACTACTTGAAGAATAATTTCCTAGTATATTTTCCTGTTTGTCTTAGTGTATTGTTATATACAAATAACATAAAGAGTTTTCCATATACTCTCAAATAAACATTAACAATTTTCTTGGCCCCCATAATGCACTAATACTTTATATAATCATTCTAACCTCACAATGCCATATTATTGAAGAAAATATTATTTTACTCACCACACAAATAAGACAATAGTTCAAAGAATTTGGAAGGCTGGCTAAAAAAATAACAAGTATAATTCAGATCAATAATTTTGTGGTTCAGAAGAAACTCAAATTTGACTCAAAATTTTGCTTTATAAATTATATGTAACAAATGTGGAAGGATCATAGTCAATTTAAAAAGAGATACTTTGGAATTCATGAAGAATACGAAAAACACTATAAATAAGATGGACAAAAACAGGCTGAAAGAAAGAGCTAGCATGAAAAACTCAATTTTAGCTAAGAATCCAGACTCTAAATTAAATCCAGTTCTTGGATTTGTCCCTGGGTTTAGACAAATACCTATTGTTGAGAAACACCAGGAGGATGGATTCCACTACAGTTTTTGCCTTTGTTAATCTCACTGATATTAGTTAAAACATCAAGATTCATTCTCTAACTGAGCATAGCTTGGTAAATAGTCTAACAACTCCACTCCAAAAGATTGAAGAAGGGAGCTTCAGAAGCTCATAAAAAAAAAGCTAGGGTGTGTGTGTATTTTCAGAGACTTTTTGCTGTTCTGCCTGTATGATTGCATGTTCCCTCGAAACCTGATTAGGGAGAGCTATCTGACTTAATTAACGTGGAAAAAATTTGATGGCATTCAGAAACCATCTTAATGTTTCATGTGATGTTTCTTTATGATACCCACCACATCAGTTCACTAAAGAGCAGTATTTTTTGTTCCAGTGGTGATTATGGAGAATGTGGTGGGGTGTGTAAGAACACTCGGGAGCCTAATGATAAAATAGGCAAGCTGTTTCTATAGCTACCAAACATGAGTAATCCTGGATACAAACTCTTATAACTAATCTCTTTACTCATCATCTTTACAACTCATGAAAGTAATAACTTAATGTTGAATGTAAAATATTAATTGAAATATATGTCTTGGTCATATAAACATAAGCAAGGTAGTATTTAGAATCAAAAATAGATGAGACTCCTGAACTTCAAAATCTGCTTCATGACAACTGACTAGAATTAAAAAATACTGGTTCACAAAGGTTAATCCTGATAACAATATTATGTGAAAATTATTATAGTTGAATAATAACATAAAGTAGTATTGAATCATAATATAAAATAAATATTTATGTTCCCAAATGATATTTATGAATAGAATAATAAATAAGTTAAAGATAACTGACAAATCTTCCTTGATAAAAATTTCAAATAATTTAAGTAAATAGCTCATACTCAAATGGGACAAACATAAATCTCTTACCAGGCCTGGAGTGATAGCACAACAGGTGGGGCACTTGCCTTGCACACATCCAAACAGTATTTAATTACTAGCATCTCATCTCAGGTCCCTTGAGCCTGCCAAAAGAGATCCTAAGTGAAGAGCAGGGACTAACCCCCGAACTTCACTTACTGTGGCTCCCAATAAATAAATAAACAAACATAAATCTCTTATCTAACTATAGGCTGTGTGTAGTGACTTTATTCCAGAAAATGAAAATTGAAATATGAAATAATTTTACATTACAAACCTGAACACTACAATATCAGACTATCATAAATAAGCCATAGTGGTGGTGGTGGTGGTATGTATGAATGTATGAATGTATGAAATAAATATGGCCTTAGTATTACACCATCTAATCATGATAAATTCCATTAGGGGCCATTGAGCAAAATAATCACTACTTCAGGGGCCGGTGATGTGGCGCTAAAGTTAAGGTGTCTGCCTTGCAAGCGCTAGCCAAGGAAGAACAGGGTTCGATCCACCGGCATCCTATATGGTGCCCCCCCCAAGCCAGGAGCAATTTCTGAGCGCTTAGCCAGGAGTAACTCCTGAGCCTCAAATGGGTGTGGCCCCCAAAAAAACAAAAACCAAAATAATAATAATAATAATGATCACTACTTCTCAGAAATGTCAAGGTTATGAGAGCAGCAATGTCTAAAAAAATATCAGTCAAAAAGTTTAAAGAATAATTACGGCAAATTTCTGTAAAAATTCTGTAGTACACTAGATAAAATCCTAAAATAAGAAAAATCATTATGCAAAAACTAAAAAATTATAAAAAAATATGGACTTGGTTAAAATGATGTATCAGTATTGGTTCATTAATTATAGTAGTTGTGCCACACTAATGTTAACAAAAGAGAAACCAGGTAATAGAATCTAAAAAAATCTAAATAATATTTCTATTTTGTTACAAATAAAAATTTAAGAATAATTATTTTGATTTATTTAAATTACCCTTACAGCCTTATTTTTGTATGAAGTAAAATGGTTTTTCTTGAGAGAAAGAAAGTGAGGGGATGGAAAAAGGGAGAAGAGAGACAGATAGAGACAGAGAGACAGATACATATTCAAGAGAGAACTTGGGTTTGAAAAAGCTGACAGCTAACAAGCCTTGAATGACTCTTGGAAGAAATTTATATACAATTCCTCCAAACTGTGTGGTTGAATTTTTGAACACATAATAATTAATCCAGACACTGTTACAGGGAAAACCTTGTTGTACTCCTGATGATTCTTTCATAATACTCTCATTCTGTAATATAATTTAAATTTATCAGTTCTATGAAAAACAAATCCTTCCACTGTATGGAGTAATCTTGTTTATTTTTCTGTTGAAAGAGCAAAGTGCTGGACCACAACCATCAGTGTTCAGGGTTTACTCATGGCTATAAGCTCAGGTATCACTCCTTAAGCAATAATCAGGAACCATACACAGGTGGTTCTGGGATCAGCTGCATGAAAGGCAAACATTTGAGCACATGCACTATCTCTTCAACCCTAGAACTAATCTGGACACAAAAATGCAATCACTAATTGAAATATTATATAATCTAGTATTCACCATAGACAGATGAATTGGCTGATTGTTATTATATGTCTTAGTGTAATTATTGCAATCTAAAATTGAGATTGTCTAAAGCTACACAGCTCTTTAGAGGCAGAATAATAGTTAATAGAATTCAATAGCAGGTTTTCAATTAAAACTGTATTAATTTTTGTCCCTAAATAAACTTATAATTGGAGTTAAAAATACTGTATTTTGGGGGCCGGGTGGTGGCGCTAAAGGTAAGGTGCCTGCCTTGCCTGCGCTAGCCTTGGACGAACCTCGGTTCGATCCCCCGGTGTCCCATATGGTCCCCCAAGCCAGGAACAACTTCTGAGCACAAAGCCAGGAGTAACCCCTGAGCGTTACCGGGTGTGGCCCAAAAAACAAAACAAAACAAAACAAAATACTGTATTTTACCTGGCATACTTCATCATAACATGGATTTTCAAGTTCATGTTCCATGGATACCAGTTGGCAATTCAATCCCTGGGAAATTTGTATGTTCCACTAGTTTAGATTTTTTAATTTAGTATACCTGAAACTCATTAATTTATGTTAAACAAAATGTTTGTTGGATTTAGTACCATTTATTACCATGTTCTGTGTTCTAGTGGTCGCAACAACTTGATCAAAGGATATATCAAAATTAATTCAATTAGCATAAAATGTACTCAGGAAGTCACTTTCAAAATGCCCAAGTGCCTACAGTCTACATGCTTGTTACAGAGCAACAGAGCATGAGGTCCCAAGAAAGAACAGAGCAGTTAGAACTTGCTTTGCCTGATTTTATCTCCGGCATCCCACACGGCTCTTTGAATACCACCAAGAATTATCACTGAGCACAGAGCTAGGAGTCAACTCTGAAGACTATAGAGTATACCCCCAATTCTTTAAATGATACCAAAGTGGCAACATAAAATGGACATACAATCAGTTTGGAAATCAAAAGAAATAGATTCAAGTTACATATCTTGTTTATTTGTTTCTGGGATTGTTTGTTTTTCTACATATGGCAATACTCAAAGATTACTCCCAGCTCTGCATTCAGAGATTTTACCTGGTGGTGCTCAGGGGTTATTTTAGGTGATGGGGTTCAAACCAGAGCCAGCCATATGCAAGATAAGCATCCTACCCTTTGTATTACGGTTCTAGCCACTCTAAACTATTTTTTATTTCAACCATGTTTAGGGTGAATTTCATTATTTTCATCACATTGCGTAAGTTCTCTGAGTAATAATGTCTACATCTTTAAAATAGAAATAATATCATGTGTTTGAACAATTTAAAGTCCTAAATAAAGGTTTGTGTGGCTTACCAATGACAAAATCTAACACAAAATACAGGTTCTATAAATGTAGTAATAGATTTTTTTAGAGATGGTCTATAATTCTAATTGAAAGTTGAAAGAGAAGAGTATAAAGGTGAAAAAGTTTGCTATACAGAGTTGTACAGAAGATATAGTCAACAGACAGAATATACATTTATTCAATTTTTTCTGTTCCCAGTCTGAGATCCCCACAACAATATCACAAAAAGGAAATGGTAGAACAATTTTAATTGGCTCAAGTCTCTCGACTAATATTGAGATTGGGTATTGAAATTTTCTGAACACTGGAGGCCTGAAAAATAATCCAAAATGTTCTTAGTGTGTGTCTATCAAAATAAGAGTAAATAAATTCTTACCCAGCTAGCATTTCAGCAAATCACATAATCCAATATGTTAATCTAGAAGATTATGCCTTTTAATAATAGCTCTTGTTTTCATGCCAATTCAATTCTCTCATAACTTGTAGTAGTTTTAAGTGCCAGAAAAATAGTGCCAGAAGGTAGCTCAAGTCTTTCAGTAAGCTAAATCTAATTTATTAAATCTTAGGGTTTTTTACATTACAAATAGTGTCTCTTAATTGTTCTTAAAACAAAAAATATACAAAAAAAGTTAAGATCTTTTTCTGGTCAAAATGTTGACTCATTGGCCTCCAAGTTCTCCATTTTTTATCTTCTAATGAAGAAATGGTCAACACAGGGATGTAATTTTCATGGTATCAATAATTTTTCAATGGTACCAAAAAAATTTAAAAAAGACTGAAAAGTCATTTTTTTTCTCCAATTATCTGATATCCAGGGATTTTTCCTCTAATATACACTTTAATCTTCAGTATCTCCAGCATGTTTGGACACTGAAACTTTACTACCCATTTTTCTGTTTGAAGATGGCTACTTTGAGCTTAAGTGTTGAGTTTGTTTTCTTATGCAGCTCCAGAACTCCAGGACTCCAGAAAAGGTCATGAATACTTTCAAAATAAATCAGTTCAAGAATATCCATTACAGGTAATAATCTCTGTGGCTAAGGGCCAAGCTGTGTACCAGATCAACCTCTGGAATGGTAAGCAGCCTATTGTTTTTCAAGCCTAATATGTACAGTGGCAGAACTAGTGCTGACTCTAGCCATATAAGACCAGTGTTTCAATTTCTCTGACAATTTCAGATCAGTGTTTCAATTTCTCTGACACTTTCATGGGTAGTACAAAGTGTTCAAAGATTGCCAAAGCTAACGTATTAGGAAGCTGGACTTCCAAACAGATGTGTTCCTATTTCTTGTTTCATTCTTTTGTCCTTCTTTTTTTTTTGGCATGTTCTGTATGTATGCAAAAGTGTATACAGCGAAAGTGTAATGAATGTATGGACATGTTCAAAGCTCATTGTTGTCCTTATCATAAAGAAAGGACCTGGGTGTTAAGTCTGACTCATAGTTTGAAGTGAGTAATAACCACTTAAGTCTCTTGATTTTATGTTTGAACGATGTTTTACTTTCTACTATCATTAAGGTAGTTACAAATTAGAGGCAAACATAGTAATGAAAATCAACACTACCTACATTTTGGCCACTTCTTAAAATGTCATGATTTTTGCCACATCCTAAATTTATGATGTCTATTATTTCTGTCCATGAGCCAGTTAAATGATGACAGCAAAATAACATGAGATGAATGTCTCAATATCGACTTCATGACTCTACAGAAAATGTACAGGAGCAAGACTTTTCAGTTGTGACATATTTGTGTATCTTTCCATTTAAATTTCAAAATAAAGCCAGGTTTGGATTATACCAAGAGTTATTTTGACCAAAGCATTCCAAGAGTCACACTGAGCTCAAATAATCACACACATATATTTCCCAGTTTTAATTTCTATTTAAATTTATATTCTAAAACTCAGTTTTAATTTCTATTCAGATTACACACTTTGTAGTCTTTTCCCCCAAATTTTCCCAGAAGTAATGTCAATTCATAGAGATGGCACAAGGGAAATGGGGAAAGGAAGAAGAATCTATCACTGAACATCCACTATATACCAGATTAAATGAATTTATAATTGTCTTCTTATTTCTCAAGGTGATATGCACTGATAGTAGTAAGGTCTCTAGTAGACTGAAGAGGAAAATGCCTAAGAAATGGTTTTTAGGAGAGAATGAACATTATGTTGAGCTACAAGAGAGTAAGAGGGTAGGGTGGAGGAATTGGATCCAGGAAGGTAACTGGAAACTAGAAAGGCTTACCTAGCTGACAAGGAGAGGAAGTTTCAAGCATGCAGAGCTGAGAACTTGTGTTTCCATTGTTTGAGCTGTTATTTTTAAGAAGAAAGTGGAAAAGAGGAGTCAAGATAAGCATCTATTTAACTTGACTGTCGTGTATCCCGTGACACATCTATATGTAGATGCAAGAAAAGTCAAAATATATAATTCTAGATAATGGGGCCGGAGAGATAGCATGGAGGTAAGGCTTTTGCCTTGCATGCAGAAGGACAGTGGTTCGAATCCCGGCATCCCATATGGTCCTGTGAGCCTGCCAGGAGCGATTTCTGAGCATAGAGCCAGGAGCAACCCCTGAGGGCTGCTGGGTATAACCAAAAAACAAACAAAAAAAATATTAATTCTAGATAAGCAACCACACTCTCTTAAAGGTAAAAGTAATGGGAGGAGGGGCCGGAGAGATAGCATGGAGGTAAGGCGTTTGCCTCTCATGCAGGAGGTCATCGGTTCGAATCCCGGCATCCCATATGGTCCCCCGTGCCTGCCAGGAGCAATTTCTGAGCATGGAGCCAGGAATAACCCCTGAGCACTGCCGGGTGTGACCCAAAAACCACACACACACAAAAAAAAAAGTAATGGGAGGTAAGAAATTACTATCAAAAGTTACAATGAAAAGTTTTTGTCCATTCAGTAAGAGATGACTAATTACCAACTTTAGATAAAAATGCTCTAAATTATACTGACTATCCACATCCAACTTACATTAAAATATTTAGTAAAGTGTACTTTATTCATTGGTGTTGTGGAATAATTTTCTTTTCCCCTACGGCCATGCCAGTGCTATTTGTACTTTTTCTTTGTGATGTATATCAGTCTCTGTAGTGTGCTATGATACCTCATTGTTATTTTGATTTGCATGTCCCTGATAATTAGTGATGTGGAGTGTTTTTTACATGTGCCTTTTGACCATCTGTATTTGTTTTTGAGAAATATCTGTTCATTTCTTCTCTCTATTTTTGAGTCAATATTACATTAAGAACAGCTAGCAGGAACATTAAGAGTCAGAATTGGTATATTCACATGACTATAGCCATTGACTGATCTATAATCAACACGTACCTTTAATTTTCTTGAAACTTGTCTATTCTTTTATTGCCTGGTTGCACATTTGCCCTAAATGAGAAACTAGATATAATAGATCTATATATATATGAGACCTTTTATTCTCAAAATTTTGAAAACACATTCCTCGGGGCCGGAGAGATAGCATGGAGGTAAGGCTTTGCCTTTCATGCAGGAGGTCATCAGTTTGAATCTCAGTGTCCCATATGGTCCCCCGTGCTTGCCGGGAGCAATTTCTGAGCCTGGAGCCAGGAATAACCCCTGAGCACTGCCGGGTGTGACCCAAAAACCACAAAAAAAAAAAAAAAAAGAAAAGAGAACACATTCCTCTCAAACCCACTGGAATCTTCTCTAGGACAGACCACATTATAGGACACAAGTTTCATTTACATAAAATCACAAATATAAGAATTATAACAACCATCCTATCAGAGCACAATGTCACAGAGATCAAAACTGATTATAAAAAGAAAATGTGGAGAAAATCTAATACCTGGAGAGTAAACAACATTCTGTTCAACAATAGCTGGATCAAAGTGGAAATCAAGGAAGAAATACTGTTTCCTTGAGACTAATGATAATGAAGAAAGGAATTTCCCCATCAATTTTTTTGGATTTGTTTAGTAGGAAATTCTGGTAAATAAGTTTCTTTTGGGTTCTTAGTTTATGTTAGAACCAGATTATAGGAACTGTTTAGCTTGTTTTTATCATTTGCACCAGTAGAATTGTGGCACTGTTCCATTTTTGTACATTGAAATAGAAAAAAACTTAGGTATAGAAAGAAGTTCTTATCTAATAGGAATAGGAACTCCAAAATTATATAATGGGGAGGGGGGACCTTCACCCTGAACATTTCTCAGAATGACTTGACTTAAGCTTCAGTCATTCAGACATCAGCCATTCACCCATGAACCTTAGCTCTCCCAGCTTTGGAACTGGCACTGTTGTCTGCACCAGCACTGGAATCAAACTTCTACTGAGGGAGGCTGGAGCAGTTGTGCAAGATAGGGCATTTACATTCACGTGGCTGACCTAGGACAAACTGCAGTAAGATCCCCAGGCATCCCATATGGTCCCCCCAAGCCACGGGCCATTTCTGAGTGCATAGCCAGGAGTAACCCCTAAGTGTTACTGGGTGTGGCCCAAAAACAAAACAAAACAAAAAAGCCTTCTACTGGGGAGGCCCTAATGCTACACTGGCATCAACTTGCTCTAAGGTGGGCTCATATGACACCATGACGACTTAGAAACAGCCACAACTTGCTTTGGAGGCAGGTTTCTATGCCTTGCTACCTGTGATGTGAAATCAGAAGATACTCCATAACACCCTGACTTCAACATAGGATCTATGCAAAAATCAATATCTCTAATTACAGAAGCCTGACTGTGACAGCTGTGACGGAGAACTTTTCCTGGATTCGTGAAGAAAGTCTTTGGGGTTAGACAATTTAGTATACCCAAAGACTGTAGTTGGTCTTATGGCAGGATGCTTTATGAGTACAGATACCCTGTTTTTAGGCCAAAGGTTTTTACTTTCTATTTTCCTCAACTTTTGCTGCACCTATACAAAAAAACTACCACTCCCCCACCCTTTTTTTAAAATCTTTTAGGCAGGGTCTCCCAACATTTTCAAAGAACCTTGGAACACTGAATGCTTTTTTCCCCTCATATCTCTGCATTTTTTTTTATAAGATTAAGAAGGAAAAAAATAAAAGAAAGAATGAGGGCCAAGGGCCAAGTGGTCTCATGTTCACTGGTAGAGAAAAAAAAAAAAAAGAAAGAAGTAAATATCCAAGCCAAAGTAGAATCAAGAAACCCAAATCCTAACTATCTAAACTTAAAATGGGCCTTTATACTAGCAGGCCAGGGAGTAAAGTGTTGTGGTATGTGATGCATTCTTGTAAATATTGGTGGAGGAAGGTTGACACTGGAGATGGTAATGGTCCTTATGCACTTTATATATCTGAAATCCAACTATGAAGGACTCTGTAAATCATAATAGTTTCAATAAAATAAATTAAAAATAATACTTGAAGTCCCAAAAACTATTCCACACTACAACGATAGCTTTAATTTCCTTTTGGAGAAATATATAGGGATCTATTCTTTTAGAGAAGATTTGGGTTTGTTTTTTTTCTACTTTTTTATATATGTCCAGGACTCTCTGCTCAAAGAACTGACCTAAAGTTCTGTGAATTATAACCTGGCCTGATCTCCACTGGAGAATATTCAGGGACTCTATGACCTTCAGAGAAGAGAAATGCAAAGTATTTTCTGGCAACCAAAATCTATTCAGTAAGTAAAATTTTAGATTTTTTGTTACCTGTCAATTTGGGAGGTCTTGCTTCAAGAAATCAGTTGTCTCTCATATCACATTGTTTGAATTATAAGTCTAATAATGTCATTGTGAATTCAAAGTTTGACTATTATAATCTTTGGAAAATCAGTGAAAAGCAATTAAAGTGAGCTGATTTTTTGAATATATCACAAATTGGAAGGGAACATTATTCACAACCATCTTTAACATCATAAAAAATTATTGTCTTAACATCCAAAGAATCACTCACTCTCACCGAAGAATTACCTACAATGAAAGGCTAAAATAAAAAAAAATAAGTAGTGAATGCTATTGTTGTAACCCCCCCTTTACTGCCCACCCCAGAAAGCTGTAATTTCTAGCTGTCACTAAAAAAGAAAAATGATTACCTTAGCCCCCTCCCTTGCTTGGTAATAGTTTAGTAGTTGCTTTTTCAAAGATAATCTTAGGAAATTTTGATGAAGAGGCTCATTTTTCACAATTATGTAAACTGTACTTTATGAGCAGAAAAGAGGGAAAAGCTTTCATGTGGGAGAATGTGTCATCAGTAGTATGGATGAAGGGCTTGGATGGACTTGAATTCCAATCAATCTAAAGAAAGGAGAATACAAAAGGTTATGATAAAATGTAATAAAGCAACAGGATGCTTATTTGAAAAGTACCACTAAGAGACAGAGAAATCAATAATAATGACAATAATTTATAAAGTCCAGGGCTTGTTCTAAAAATGTTCCATATTTAATTCTCATGATAAAGACATAGTAAGAATTTCTGTAAACCTGAATGTGTTATGAAGTAAACTGAGGCACAGATAGACCAAATAACTTGTCCAAAGGCAGTTACTGTCAAGAACTTCATATTTTAACTGAGATCTGTACATTCAAATTAAGAATGGAAGTCCAAAATACTGTTTATTTTTAAAAGCACATGGCAGATTTGGAGGAAACTTGAAGAAAGATTTAGTATTAAAAAATCCAGACTTTGATGACTTATAGGGTTTTCTGCCTGAAGTTCATGCATTGAGACAGTTTTTGGACTGAGATTTGTAGGATTAGGACAGA
Source organism: Suncus etruscus (assembly GCF_024139225.1). Classification (NCBI taxonomy): domain Eukaryota; kingdom Metazoa; phylum Chordata; class Mammalia; order Eulipotyphla; family Soricidae; genus Suncus; species Suncus etruscus. Next base: position 143,677,406 of record NC_064852.1, on the reverse strand, counting down.
AATTATGAATCATATTTTTGAAGTACTAGAATCTTTAGCGAGCTAGTGAGGTATATCTCTTCCCGCATTCTACCCACACTCAGCAATATCACTTTGGTCTCTTAAAATCATTTATGACAGGAAGGATTATATTATGGAACTTGTATAAAAAACAATGTAATCATCCACCTCCTACCCCAACCTAAAACCTGATGTGAAATAATGAGTAGTGTGTCCTGTGCATCACTAAGTTTACAGTCTCATGGGTAAGTACAATTCATTATAAAAAGTACTGGTAGAGAGAATGGCCCTGATTCATTGTCACTATGTATCTTAAATACTACTGTGAAAAATTCATAATTCACTTTGGTCACAATAAAAATTATTTTAAAAAAGTACTGGCCAATCCAATCTTATACAAAGATGGTAGAGATTGATGTGTAGAAATGAAGATTTCAAAAATTGCAAAATTAATTCAGTGAAGACACTGGCTTGAACAAGTAGAAAATACAATGAGAAAAAAATAACAATTCCACTTTTATGATTGTAAGTTAACTTATTCTGAAAAACTTTAGGCTTAACAATGCCTAAAGGTGATAGATAGCACCCATAAAATGTGTTAGAATAGCTAGATTTGCAAGTCAACAGCTCTATTTTAAAATTTGTGAATATAATTTTTCACTTTAACAGGTTGTTTTTAAGGTAGAGTTTTTGTTTGCTATTGGGATATACTTAGTAATTCTTAGGGATGACTCCAGACTATGCACTCAGGAATCAGTCCTATTAGTGCTTGGGAATCTATAGGAGAATCCAGTGTTCAAACCCTTACTGGCCACATGCAAGACAATCACCTTCTTGCTGTATTTATTCACTTGTCCCACATTAACAGGTTAAATGAAAAAATATCCAGTAATATGCTTAATATGTGTTATTATTCATAAACTCAGGAATCAACATCAGGATAAAACTCTCAGCAAATTATAGTAATAAATAGTATCTAAGCAACAACATTTCTTACAGTGAACAACATTTAAAATTGAGATAGTAGATAGGACATATTGTCTATTATCACCATTTCTACTTAGATTTTATTGTATTTCATAATAAGAACATTAAAATAAGAAACAGAAATTACGAACATTTTACTGACATATTTTATTTATTATTTTTTAATTTAGGGGGGTTGGGTCACACCCAGTGATGCTCAGGGGTTGCTCCTGGCACTGCGCTCAGAAATTGCTCCTGGCAGGCACAGGGGACCATATGGGATGCCAGGATTCGAACCACTCTCTATCCTGGATCAGCTGCAAGTAAGGCTAACACCCTGCAGCTGTACTCTCTCTGGCCCATTTACTGACATATTTTAAAAGTAATGTGATGACATGGGAGATGACTCAAAAAGCTACACTAAATATTTTGCATCAAGGGGGCATGGGTGGTGGGAATGTTGCACTGGTGAAGGGGAGTGTTCTTTTTATGACTGAAACCCAACTACAATCATATTTATAATCACAGTGTTTAAATAAAGATGTTTTTAATAAAAATGTTTGTATCAGAAAAGTAGAGTTCAATCTCTAGCACCAAGTGGCTCTCCAAATAGGACCAGGATAGTTTTCAAGAGCATCATCAAAAATGACACCTAGAGCTGTATATATAGATTATTATATAAATAGGTAGCATAGAAGCTAAGCTCAATAAACAAGTATAATACCACAGAATGCTCAACTAAAATAAACAGCTCAGTAAACTCTCAGACAGTGACTTAATGACTTACACTGTGAGCTATAACACTTTTCACAAATTTTATTTTACTGAACTATTTTTTTCATAGTTTCACTTACCATATCATTGTAACAAGGAATATAAAGCAAATTATTTTGTGTCTGCCAAGGGGTCAGAATTGGAGGATGGATGAGAAACTGGGACTATGGTGGAAGGAAAAGCACTGGGAAGGTGTCGGGATTGATATTGGAACATTGAATACACTAAATAACTATATTATGAACAACTTTGTAAATGATTGTGTTTAAATAAAGTTAAAAACATGCATATGGCTATTCATATAGTAGCTCTATCAAAATCATGGAAATTAGGTGTAAAAGAATGAAAAATAAGTATATTATGTTATTACAGTAGGTTCACATAATAAAATACTTTCTGGCAATTAAGATGCATAAGTCACAGTAAGATATAGATATTGATAAATATTAACCATCTAATTTTTAGTTAAAAAAGCTCACAGAAGAGTATATGCATCACAGCATTTTCTTTTTCATACATTTCAAATGAATAAAATGTGAATAGAAGTCATAGAATAAACAAACTACAAAGATAGTTGGAATGACTGGCCCAGAACAGACCAGGGTTTGATCCCCAGGTGCTTCATATGGTTCCCCGAGCCAGGAGTGATTTCTGAGTGCATAGCGAGGAGTAATCCCTGAACATCATTTGGTGTGGCCCAAAAACCAAAAAAATAATAAAATAAAATTGCTCTTGAAGATCAAAGATATGCTGGGGACGGAGAGATAGTGTGGAGATAAAGCGTTTGCCTTGCGTGCACAAGGTCAGTGATTCGAATCCCGGCATCTCATATGGTCCCCTGAACCTGCCAGGAGCGATTTCTGAGCATAAAGCCAGGAGTAACCCCTGAGCGCTGCCGAGTGTGACAAAAAAAAAAAAAAAAAAAAAAAAAGATATGCTTAGCATATCTAAGAACCTTAGTTCAATTCCTGGTGCCACCTGGTCCCAAAGCATAGCCAGGTAGCCAGGTATAAAAAGCCCACAGCTAAAAGAGAGAACAAAGATATGAAGGCCAGAGTCAGGAGAGGATAGGTTCAGGTTCTATGAGTCTTAGATCCTAGAAATCATGAGGCAAAAGTCTGCAGGCTTAGTCTGGGGCAGTGACTTGCTAGGAAAGAAATTTGATGCAGAACTGGGACGTTGGAGCTGCTGAGCTATTCAGAGAGACTGTCAGGTAGACTATAGGCTGCAGATCCTGGGGCATACCTCCCTTTAAGGACACCTTCAGAGATTTCATCTACTTGTGGTAGGCATTACAGAATCCTTTTATAGCTCACAAGCAAACACAGGCAAACTTAAAGAGAATACTGAAGTTCTAAATAATAAAAATGCAACCTTGTAGAAGTAAATAAAATGGAAATGAAATTCTCTTTAAAATCTCTCCTGTTTTTCAATATATTTTATGAATTCTTCTCTAATCTTGGGACACTTAATGCGTTTTGAATTAAGTTTTGTGCACAGTAGAAGATTTTCCATTTAGAAGAATAGAAGAGAATATAATTTCTGGCAGGTGAAAGTCTTGACAAAGGAAAGAAGTCATGAAATATGGGTAATGTGAGTTTGTTGTTGTTGTTGCTGACCTATCACATAATTCCTTTTATATGGTTCCATTTTAACCCTTGGAAATATAATTCATGCTTATGTAACTTAATCCCTAAGATTTTTTTTTACATTTACCTTGTAAACCTTGACCAAACTACAAGATATACTACTGATTGATAATTTCCATTCTATCTCTACATTTTCAAATCAGAAGATGTTTTTATAGCTTCAAACATGAATATCTGAGTGCTTTCCCACTAACAAACCTTTTTCAAATATGCAATGCTTTATCAACATTAAACCTCAATGATAGAATAAATAAGAAATTACCATTAATTTATTTCACTTGTTTCTCAGCACTTAGAAATCCTTACTATGGCATATTTCTTCTTAGAGCTATCAGGAGGAAGGAATTTTATCTTACTCATGGATATATTCACAGTTACACAAAGAGTGCATGACACACTTGTTGAGTACATGATACATAGTATGTATTCAATAAATTCTTCATATTAATAATTGATATTAACCTTATAAAAAGTACATTTTAGATTTCAACTTGCATTGCCCTTTATCTAATAATATAATCATTATAAAAAGGTAACATTACTTTTGACGAGTTTAAACACACACCTAATAAACATACCTTATTTTTGACACATTAAAGAAACTTTGGTATTTAAATCAAAAGCTTACTTTAGAAGACAGTGATTCATGTACAGCCAGAATTATTTCTATCTTTTTATATGTTGTAGTAGAGGAAGAGACTTAAGCACCTGACATAACTAAATCTTGTTCTTAAAGTGATAAGATTTATCAAGTGGTAAGCCAAAAGCTATTTTGTCTGATGTATAATTCATTTCAAGGAGAGAAAAAAATTACCAATACTTTACTGAAATTCATATCCACCTGCTTACCCATTGCCTATATACTACATTATCATGCTATAGAAAAGAATAAATGTGGCTTATAAGGTTATATTAAAGTGTACTTAAATTGGATAAGTAAAAGCAGAGAGAAAAGAAAGAAAAAAAAGACACAAAAAACTAGAAATGATACTGACATGTTCACTGTAAAGACCAATATGATTATTATAACTGAGCCACAAGTCTGGCCCTGAACATTCTATAAAGTTCACTAGAAAATGTAAACCAAATCAACTTCTCAACACAGAGTTTATGACATAGAGATAGTCATTTATCAGGATGAGTACAATGACTGTTGTCCTGAGATCATACAGGATGTGCTTCAGAATGTTCTAATATAGCATTTCATTATAGGAGGATGATGTGCACAGTAGACATCAATTTAATAAAACAATCTCAAAGGAAGAAAGTACCTCCTGGGGACTAACCTCTTATTTACCTACTTGCTATAATCTGCATGAGTAACTAAGAATTAATAATACACACAGGAAGCAATTACAATTACAAGATCTTTTGAATAGTATTCCAAGTTATTTTGTCTCAAATTAATTTTATACTATATATATATATATATATATATATATATCTGAGCACTAATCAAAAATAAAATAGCTCTATTCTTTAAAAGTTGGTTCAAGAATGAGCCAATAATGATCTTGACTTGGGTTAAAAGAATTTTGTTTGCTATTGTATAAGAAAATTTTGATGTATCATTTAAAAACTGAGGAATAGTCTACTTCCTTTATATTTGCTAGAGTCTGTAGAGTTCAGCACTGAATTTTCTACAGCAGTTAAATTTTCCTATTGTTATTTTAATTATATCTGACAAAGAACATAAAGGTTATGCTGTTTGACAAAGTCATGGTGACTAAGCAAATAACTGTTTTCAAATGATTGGGAAATTGTGAAATTTTTCTTTTATAAAATGTTTCTTTCCCCTCTTAAAAATTAAGCTGAAAGGAAAATAACTCAGTGTTTAAATGAACCATTGGGAGGAAGGCTTATACCCCAATTGAAGGAGCATTTGTACTACTATGGGTATAGTTAGTATGTAGTTTATATGCAGAGCACAATATATAACAAAGATATTTACCCATATATTACATGGGAGTTATGTTAACACTAACCCTGTGGAAAAAAGTGTCATTCTTATTTGACAGATAAAGAAACTGAAGCTCTAGTCTAAAGAGAATAATTTTGGGGAAAAAGCAATTATTTCAGATAATGTGTCTTATTACATTGATCACGAGAGCTCATTTTTAGTATCAGAACATGAAAGCAAAGATAGACAAGATTTGGGATAGCAGGTATAGGTGTATTCCAGTAAAACTGTATCTACACCAAAGTCAAGGATAATAGAATCAAGGCACTTAAATTTTAACAATCTAAACTTAAAGGGGCCTGTTATACTGGCAGGTTAGGAGGCAAAGGGTGGTGAGATAGGATGCACTCTGGGTCCATTGGTGAAAGGAAGTTGACACTGGTGGTGGGAACATAGTACCTCTGCAATTCAACTATGAAGGACTTTGTAGATCACAATTGTTTCAATAAAATAAAATAAAAATAATAAAGTAAAGAAACTACAAAATATATATAGTTCTTTGGGCTCTAGTTTGTATACCTATAGTTTAATACCTTTGCGTTCTAGTTTGTATAACTCCTGTTTGATAACTTTGGGCTTCAGTTTATATATCTCGGAAAATCTATAGTGACATGTCCATCTTTAGTGATAAACACCTAAAGATTATATAATGCTGCAATGACCATTTCAGTCACTTTTGGGGGAGATGGCTTTCAGCACATGAAGCTTACATCTGGCTTATACTCAGGAATCACACCTAGCATATGCAATGCCTAAAATGAAACAAGGACCAACCTCATACAAGATAAGGTCCTTAAACTCAATATCTCCCTGTCCCATATATCACATATTTCAAACTCTTCAGATTCCCCCAAAAGACTCAGTAAAAAACCTGGGTCAAATTTTGTGTTGTCAGGGGCCAGAGCAGTGGCACAAGCAGTAAGGCATCTTCCTTGCCTACACTAGCCTAGAATGATTTGATCCCCTCGGCATCCCATATGGTCCACCAAGCCAGGAGCGACTTCTGAGCGTATAGCCAGGAGTAACTCCTGAATATCCATATAGAATAGGGGTGATGTGGAAGTAGAACACTATGCTCCAAATTGAAAAATTATAATTTTATTTGTTTTGTTTTGTTGGGGTCCTATCTAGCTGTGCTCAGTTGACACACAAAAATTATGTATTTATGCATGTTCATGTGTACACAGCTGTTACACTTCCATGTTAATGTCAGAGTAAAATTTATATAACCACAAATCATTCAATAAACAAAAATTTTCCAATGGCTCTTCACTTTTAAGAACACCCAATGACACCCTTTACAATACATATTTTTAAATAATATCCTTCATCATCAGCTGTGTGCCTTTCCAGTACTGTCAATTTCTGCCTATTTCATTTTTTTCTAGTCCATCTTTATTGTACTACTAGCAGTTCTTGGAATGTGCTACCTTATATTATGGCTGTGTGCTTTGGTACATGCTGTTGCCTCTTCTTAGAATGTCCTTTGAAATTCTGCTTAAATATCAACTTCTTTAAGAAACCAGTTCAAAATAGTTAATTTTTAAAATCTTTTTGAAATTAAAATTCTTGCTATACTCATCTAAATTATTTTGTCTTATCTATTTTATTCCCTTATACAAATTTTGATAGTCACAATTAATAGAGAAATGAAAACATTAGAAGAGCTGGAAATAGGAAACACCAAAACAAAATGAATTGAATGCCTAAAATTGGCAGGAAAGAGTATAACACATTCAGGAGCTAGGTTTAGAATGGGCTGGTGGCAGGATTGGGCCACACCTAGAAATGCTGGGAAACTACTCTTGGCTCTGTCATGGGAATTATTCTAGACAGTGTTTGTGAAACCTCATAATCCTGAAGATAGAATTAGTATTGGAAAAGCAAGTCTTGATAACCCCATACTATCTCTCAATCCTGATACTAGATATTTTAATTCTCACATCATAAATTAGGAAATTTGGGACACTGAATTTTGAAATAATGCCCTTATAGTTACCCATTAAGTAACATAACTCATATCCAAATTTATCTAAATATAAATTCATGTTGTATTTCAACATGCTAATTATAAATGACTGGGCTAGTTATGTAATGTGGGTTGGAATAAGCAAAGTTTTTACTTCTATTGGTCCACACCCTTAAGTGTTTAATTAAGGCCCAATTATCAAACTGGAATAACCTTAATATTTGAAGTGAGGTATACTACTATGAATTAGTCAGACAGTCTAGCATCAGTGCAAAATGCCTGGTTGTATAGTGGAAAGTCCATCAATACCATCACGTTAGGGACCATATGAATGATTCCCTGAGATTTTTGCAATAGATCACCTTCATAGACATATTTGTGGCTCTCCTGATTTATATACTACTTCAACAAGTATTTAATGAGTGTCTACTATATGTTTAACTCCAGAATAAACACTAAGAATCCAAAGATAAACAGAAATGGTAGAGTTTAGATGGTAAATAGACACAAGGACAGGTAATTTCAGTACATTACAGTGAGAGCAAAATGTCATAGTAACATTTTGGGGAGATCTCAAACTCCAAATGAAGATTTGTGATTTACCTCTATCATGCTTCTCTAACACGTTGGTTGTTTACTCTTCAACCACAAATTCAGGGCTTCTCAGACACAAAGAAAATGGTACACTGAAAGTCACAGATAGGGATGACTTGATTTCTGGATCCTTTTTGAGAAAGTGATGAAAAATTCAGAGTAGTTGACTCATTAAAGTTCCCTTATGTGAGTTAGTCTAAAAGGCTTAGAAACTCATTTCTTTTTTGTTTGTTTTTTTTTTAAAGAAAGTTTTTATTGAAACCAATGTGAATTACAAGTCTTTCACAGTTGTATTTCAACCGAAATACACTATGTATTTCAGGTGTATAGTGACAGTGAGTTAGGGCCATTCCCACCACCAATGTTGACCTCCCTTCTCCATAGTTTCCAGCATGCCTCCCATACTTCCATTATTAGCTCCCTGAACTGCTAGTATAATGGGTCCCTTTTGTGTATAGCTTGTTGTTGTTTGGTTATCTTGATTATATTGTCATTGACTTTGGTTTGGGCACTTAGGTTTGACCATTTTTTATTTCCATTCAATGCTCTTGAGACTGCTTGACCTCTGGGTCCCATCCACTGTTTTCTTTTCTCAATTTGTAGGGGGACATAAAAATATAAGGTAGAACAAGATGTTCATGTTCTAAGGTTCTGTAAAAAGGGAGTGATCCCCAATCTAGAAGCTATAAATAAAATTAAAAAAAATAAAAAAGAGAAAAAAGGAGGGACAGATGTGGCTTTTTTTATGGACTCAGTAAACATTGGGGGAAATTAGAAAGGAAATTCCTTTCTCTGAGTATTGGTTCCTTTCTTTTAAGTGTCAAGGTTGTTCCACTAAGTAATTCTGTATCAAGGGCAAAGAGAAGAATGAACACAGAAGTGAACGAGATAGAAAACCCTATTTTTGTGTGAGTGGAGGAGTCTGACATATCTTATTCATTTCTATATCTCTATTCCCCATTATCCCACCTCCTGGCCCATACATGCAAATGAAGGATTGCACTTTAACATCAAACAAAGGAATGAATGACAGATACATGAAAGTATTAGTCAAGAATTGTACATGACACAGTGCTGAAAAAAATATTACAAGCAAAGAGAAAGTAAATATAAGTAAACAAGCCCTCAATGAGTAGAATAAAACACGTTCTAGAAAATAAAAATATATATGTCAAGCAGCAGTTGAAAATAAGGAGATGAGTAAAAGATGAATGCTAAAACTTCATTTCTGAATCTTATAATTGGTTAACTAAATTATTAAGCATCATAAACTTGCTAACTAAACTGTTTTTTTTTATGAAATGGGTTCATATTCTGTATAGAGTCATAATATCTAGTTCATAAATGTTAAACCACCCTTACCTGTAATTTAGGAATAGGAAGTGTAAAAACAAACTGATCTATCTTTCTAAATATAAATATATATATATATGATTTAAAAAATTTAGCTTATTTTATGTTTCTGCCACTCAGTAAACATGGTAGTTGAAATCCATAAAATCATCTATAATTTTGGGATTCTGTTAATCAATCTGAAAATTAACATTTTCTTTCATGTACTTACAACAGCACCCAAGAGTTTCATTTTAATTAGAAATGTCCAATTATAACAACTGCTTCTAATGAAGATGTAAAAAGGCAGAAATAAAAGTGAAAGAACTGGAACACTGAAGAGCTGGGCTCTAAAGGACAATTATTATTCAGTTTCTTATAATTGCCCTACAGAAAATACTACCTATTAAAAGAACAACATCTGAATTATAGACAGTGTATAAATAACAATTGTGTTCTGAGAATTTTTCCAATTCATTCATATAACTGGAAATGCAAAAGTCTGTAGGTCATTCATGTCTGTCTGAGTACTTACAAATAATAATATTAATAATAAAGTACACTAGAAAAAAAGATTAAATGTTTCCTATTGTTCTGAGGTCTCTGTTGCTTTGCTCCAGTATTCTTATGAAAAATTTGCTATATTTAATTGTGACATCTAAAAAATATTTTTGTTTTCATCTTATCTCTTTTTCTTTTTTTTTTTTTTTTTGTTTTGTTTTTGGGTTACACACGGCAGTGCTCAGGGGTTGCTCAGAAATCAGCCCTGGCAGGATCAGGGAATCTTACGGGATGCCTGGATTCTAACCACTGTCCTTATACATGCAAAGCAAATGCCTTACCTCCATGCTATCTCTCCAGCTCCTGATCTCATGTTTTAACTAAATAAAATTTTAATTTCTCAACTTTAATTGTTTTTATTAAAATAAAGCATCATAAGAAAGAAAAAAAGAAAAGATAAAACATCACACAGGCATTAAGCTAGCAATGTTATAATTCATAATATGTATATACTATAGTGTGATAGCATTCAAAAATTGGTTTCAACTGCCACCAAGCAATTGACTTACCTCACCCAATTTTTGTGCAATCTCTTCCCACTCCCCGCTGGTAACCAAAATTATGCTCATACTCTAAGAACTAACTCTGCTCTGTTTTATCTGCTTCATTTGTCTTTCACACATAAGTAAAATAATATAGCCTTCAAACTTTCTCTATGTGATATAATTTATATTAATGCATCTCATTGTAGCAAATTTTTATTCTGAATTATCTACCAGGATGTTACAACTGTCAGGTCAGGCTTGTATTGCACGTGTGGGAATATTTTCTGACCAACTCTTAAGCAATGACTGAAATTCAAGAGTTCTGGCTAGACTCACAATAACAAAGGCATTAGAATTAAAGTTTATTTTAATTATATCTATAGGCACAGCATTTAATTTCAATGAGTTAGTATCTGTTCAAAGATGAAATAGTATAATCATTAGATGGTCTGTATAAGCAGAGGGACTTGAATTCAAAAGCAAGAAAAATGTTGACAAGCTTGTGTCTACAAAAAAATTATATGGTTTTTATTTAAGCACCATGATTATATACATGATTGTAGTTGGGTTTCAGTCATAAAAAGAACACCTCCAGAGGCTATAAATATCAATTTAAGAGTAGAAAGAGAAAAAAATACATAACAACAATACTAAAAAATCTTTTTTAAAAAACATCAAACAAAAAACTGGAAAAGCACCACAGCAATAAAGATAAGAACCACACACAATAACCATAATTTTTGCCCCCATTTTATTTTTTTCCTTCAAACAAAACCACATAACTTGAACCATCTTGTTCCGCCTCACAAATTGAGGGGGAAATAATGGAGGGTACCATGACCAAACAGTCGTATGAACATTAAGCAGAAATAAAAAAAATGATCAAACTTAACCACCAAATCCAAAGCCAATGACAACAGACTTGATACCCAATCTACAACATGCTAGACAGAAAGGGGATCCACTTATACTAACAGCCCGGAGGGTAAAAGAAAGTTTTTTTCTCCCACATCCCTGTCAGTTTTGATTGTTCTTGTACTTTGTGATGTGTGCCTCCACAGGGGTGGAGGGAAGACAACATTGGTGGTGGAAATGCCCCTGATTCAATGTCGCTATGTACCTAAAATATTACTGTGAAAGATTTGTAATCCACTTTGGTGAAAATAAAAATTAAAAAAAAAAAAAGAACATCTCCTTCACCAGTGCAATATTCCCACCACAAATGCCCTTTATCTCCCTCTCCCCAAACCTGCCTGTATTCGAAAGAGGCATTCTACTTCTCACATTCATTAACAGTCATACTTATTGTAGTCATCTCTCCAACTACACTCACCACTCTTTGTTGTGAGCGTTTCATAAAGAGCGAGTCCTTCCAGCCCTCATCTCTGTTGTCTCTGGGCATTACTACAATAATGTCTTTTGTTTTTCTTAAAACCCATAGTTGAGTGAGACTAGTCTGTGTTTATCTCTCTGACTTTTTTCACACAACATAATAGATTCCATGTATATCCACATATAGAAATATTTTATGACTTCATCTCTCCTGATGGCTGCATAATATTTCATTGTGCATATGTACCACAGTTTTGTTTTGTTTTTTTAGCTATTCATCTGTTGAATGGCATCTTGGTTATTTCAGAATCTGGTTATTGTAAATAGTGCTGCAATAAATATAGGTGTGAGAAAGGCATGTTTTGTATTGTGTTTTTTTGTTGTTGTTTTCCTAGGTTATATTCCTAGAAGAGATATAGCTGGATAATATGGGAGCTCAATTTCCAGTTTTTGGAGGAATCTCCATATTGTTTTCCATAAAGGCTGGACTAGATGTCATCTCCACCAGCAGTGAATGAGAGTTCCTTTCTCCCACATCCCTACCAGTAGTGATTATTCTTATACTTTGTGATGTGTGCCAGTCTCTGTGGCATGAGATGGCACCTCATTGTTTTGATTTGCATCTCCTTGATGATTAATAATGTGGAGTATTTTTTCATGTGCCTTTTGGCCATTTGTATTTCTTCTTTGCCTGCTCATTATTTCTCCCCATTTTTGATGGGGTTAGATGTATTTTTCTTATAAAATTTTGTCAGTACCTTGTATATCTTAGATATTAGCCCATTATCTGATAGGTATTGGGTGAATAGTTTCTCCCATTCTGTGGGTGGCTTTTGTATCCTAGTCACTATTTCCTTTGATTTCTTATCTTCTTATCTTTTAAGAGCTCCCACCTTTTTCAAAGAACTTTGGGTAATGGATTACTTTCTGCATTTTTTATAAAACTAAGAATAAAGGAAAAAAGAGAGGCTGGTTCCAGGGGCCAAGTGTTCTCAGATGCATTGGTGGGGAAATAAATAAGGACAGAACTAAATATCCAAACAAAAATCAATGATAATAGAATCAAGGGACCTGAACTTTAACAATTTAAACTTAAATGGATCCATTATACTGGCAGGCCAGGGGGCAAAGGGGGGTGATACAGGATGCACTCTGGGTCCATTGGTGGAGGGAGGTCAACACTGGTGGTCAGGGCCTTGACTCACTGTATATCTGCGATTCAACTATAAAGGACTTTGTAGACCACAATGGTGTCAACAAAATAAAATTTTATTTTATTTTTTTGCTTCCTTCAGATTTTTTGTATTTTTAATATCTTTATTTAAATACCATAATTACAAACATAACTGTAGTTGGGTTTCAGTCACAAAAAGAACACCCCATTCACCAGTGCAACATTCCCACCACAAAAAAAAAACAAACAAACAATTATATAATGATGCAGCTAAGATGAGAAACTACTGGGATTTTAATCCTAGTTTATCTAATTGAAAAGTGTTAATTTTTTAATGTTCACAAAATATTAATCCTACCTCTGCTTTTTAAGTCACCAAATTCATAACTAGGACTATCTAGTTATGTTATCCCCTGTAATCATACATCACTGCTTTTCTTTCCTACAGAGTAAAAGTACCAAGCTATTAACATAGGAAAGGTCCTTTTTAGAAAAGCTCAGCCAAGTATTCAGAACACAAGGACCACAACAAATTATTTGTTTCAAAGATTGAGACTCCATATTCTAAGCTTATTTAAGTTCCTATAGTTTGTATTTAAATGTTGTTCTGTAGGATAAAAATGACACTTGTGGATATTAACATAATCACGAAGGCAGAAACATTCTTGGGCATTATAGACAAGAATTGTTGGATACAAATTTTGCTATTGTTCCAATAAATGAGTTCCCTCCCATATTCCAATTATGGAGAATCTGCTTTAATAAAAGTCCATTTTGGGGGGCCGGAGAGATAGCACAGCGGTAGGGTGTTTTCCTTAGACGCAGAAGGACGGTGGTCTGAATCCCGGCATCCCATATGGTTCCCCGAGCCTGCCAGGAGCAATTTCTGAACGTAGAGCCAGGAGTAACCCCTGAACGCTGCCGGGTGTGACCCAAAAACCAAAAAAAAATCATTTTTTAAATGAACTTTAAAATAATTCAGATGAACTATTGCTTTCCTCAAGAAGCAGGACTGGGAAGGTACAAGGGATTTTTATATGGGATTTATATCTCCTTTTATTTTTAATCTCACTTGGTTTTTGTACACAAGAAAGCTCAGATATTGTCATTTCAAGAAAGATTCTGCTCAGCCAGAAGGCAAGGATAAAGAGAGAGGAATTCCTCTAAGATTCTAGTTAATAATTTATCAGCCAATATTTCTTCCAAGCTCCTCCCTTGCCTTTCCAATATAACTTCTTCCTGGTGGCCCTTGTCGTTGCCTGGTTTCTCATACATTTGAGAATGTTTTCAGATTGAGAGCTATTATAATCTTAGTTCTTGTAGGGCCCTTATATTGATGCAGCAGAGATATTAAACAAATGGACTCTGGAACCATTTTACTTGGGTATTCTGACAGTTCTCAAGCAAGTTGTAAGACCACCATATTTAAATTGAGGATAGTAGTATAATTTTCCTTTCAGAGCTGTGATGACTAACTGAAAAATGTTGACAATAGGACCTGAAACAGAAAAGGTTTCCAGTCATTACTAGCTATTGTTAATATTTTTAAAAGTTTATAACTTTAATTAACCTACTGTGTTCCAATAGAAGAGTTCCATTTACACTTTCAATGTAATTATGAAAAACAATGCTTTTGTTCCTTGCTTCACCAGATTCTCATTAACTACTTGGAAGAAATTATCTCATCTTTCCATGAACAATATTTCCATGAATAATATTTTTATTCACTGACTTTCCTCTACTCAGGTCTTTTTGGTATTGCATTATGATTATGTGTGTTAAATAATTATATATAATTTATATTTTGTCACCTTTTTTCCTACAATGCTTAATCATTTTCTATAACTTTTAATATTTTAATATAAATTCTCCCAGGTTTTCATTTTTCTCCTATCATAAGCCAAGAACTAGACTATTAATAATTTCATAAATTTTCCCCTATTTATATACATTTCCATTAAGGTCTATAATTGTTCATTTTCTTTTTTATTGATTACTATAAACAAAATTACAAAATGTAGCCTATTAGCCACAGTTATTTGGGAGATTTTCTAGAATTTTGCACTGAAATTTTTTATGTCCAGAGTACCTCTTTGATCTCAAAAAAAAAAACTTGGACAGTTGTTTTTTTCACACCATTAACAACAGTGAAAAACATGTATTGCATTTGTCCCTTAACCATTAGAAAATGAAGCATGTGGAACTAGTATTGGGTTTGGGACTTAGAATAAGATATTGATTTACTCTCCATTCTCTGTGTAATTTTAACAAATCATTCAAATATTGAAGGTCTCATAAATAGAAATTGGAAGCTTGGCTTTTATTATACCAAAATTCTTATGAAGGGTGTCAGGATGGCAGAGTGGTCTAAGGTGCCAGACTCAAGCTCCGCTTCCCCAAAGTTCTTATGAAAATAAAATGCAATAATGGTTGCAAAGGTAGAATTTTGATAAAGAAAATATATTAACTCATTTTTCTTATATTTTTAGAACATAAATTATTAAATGGGGGTTCATTTCAGTGACTGAAATTAAAAGTTTCATAGGTTACCCTCACTAGTGTATAATGTCAATGACAAATAAGTAAATAAAGAAGTTGAGGTCTATATAAACAATAGAATTCTGCTCTTCTCTAGAAAAAGATGAAGGTTTTCCTTTTGTCACAATTTTGATAGAAATGGAGAGGATCATGCAAAGTGAAATGCTAGAATGAGAAAAACAAGTATTGGATGATATCCCTCATGTAATATTAGTCCAATGAAAGCAAACATGAGTCTAGAAGGGGGTGGAGAGATAGCACAGTGGTGTTTGCCTTGCAAGCAGCCAATCCAGAACCTAAGGTTGGCAGTTCGAATCCTGACAGTTAGCGGTTCGAATCCTGACAGCCCACATGGTCCCCCGTGCCTGCCAGGAGCTATTTCTGAGCAGATAGCCAGGAGTAACCCCTGAGCTCCACCGGTTGTGGCTCAAAAACAAAACAAAACAAAAAGAGGCTAGAGGGACTACCATAGATTGTAGTTGGTAGAATGGATTGGTGGGGGATAAGAAAGGATTGATGAATTAGATAAAGGTGATGTAGTAACATCATACCCTAAAAAATAAAGTTACACTTTTGTAAAGCAATGTTATGACCTCCATAAAAATAAACTTGAGTTTATAAAAATAAATAACTAAAAGTCGGTGGGACCTTGGTTCCAGTGGAGTGAAGTGGATCTAGAAGTTAATAAAGTTTAGTACTTTTGCATAAATCATTTTATTGCATCAATATCCATATGTAATTTATTTTATTTTGGGACCACATCTGGTTGTCACCAGGACTTCCTCCTAGTTCTGAGTTCAGGGAGTATGGAATTCAGTGGACCATATGTGGTGCCCAGGATCAAACCTGGGTTGGTACCTTGCAATTAGTCATTAAAGAATAAAAGGTGTTACATCTAAGGAGTCTGCTAAGCCAATAGGAAAGCTGACAGTAAAGATCCAAATTTGGTGCCATTCCTAATCTTACAAAGATGACTGTTAGTTGTGCACCAGTCTCCAATCTTGTTTTTATCATATGAAGATGTATGTAAGATTAGGAGGAGGTCTACAGGTGCTGTCTATCCATGGCAGACATTAAGGACTTTTTAATTAATAAAAAAAATAGTAGTCTTTATATCCTACAGTCTATTTCCATTGGTTTATGGTGGTTGTTATATCACCAGCCAGATATCTGCTCTACATAAAGAGATAAAAATCTAAAGTGCTCACCTTCCCTAATCCCCCACAGATTTTTCCAAAACTTTACTAAAATTCTGAATAACTTCCATCTATTTATCTTTCTGAGCTTCCAGAGAACTAGGAAATGTAGTGCAGAGTTGAGTTGTATACACTACTCAGAAAAAGGAAACATTAAAAACTTACTACCAACTTGTGCTACTATTTATAAGAAGAAAGACTCTCTCTATGAGTCATATTTATCAATATGAGGGCTTGTATTCTGTCTTAGGAAAAAGAATATCATAAACTTTAAAACTGTTAAATTTATAGATAATAATCATTTGAGATCATTAACAAATACCTTTGACTTTCTGTACTTAGGATGTGGGACTCATGCTACTAGATAGTAACAGTTGAAATAATATAGAAACCAACAATTGATATAAAATACAGGAAATGATAAGTACCCTAAAACAGAGGTTTATAAAACATCAGTAGAACCCAGAGTACAATCAGATATGACAGCTAGCCTTGGACACTAGTAAGTGATTCAAGCAGAGACATAAATGAGGCAGAGACTAGCATGTCATAAGTTATGATATAAAGCTATATATAGCTATATAATAACTATAAATATATATAAAGCTATATATATAGCTATAAAGATATATAAATCTATAAAGATATATATACATATATATACACATATATATACATATATATACTATCTTGGTAGAATACTATCCAGCTAGAAAAAAGACAAAAGTATGCAATTTGTTGCTATCTGAATAAATCTAGATAGTATCATGCTAAAGATAAAATAATTTTTTCTCAAATGAAAAGTATGAACTCTAGCCCTTTAAGCTATTTTACTGAGCCCCTCACTGTAATTTTGATTGTTTTTTTCCCCTAATAATAGGGAAAGATGAAATTTTTTCATGTATGTGTGCACCATTTTTATGTTCAGATTTGAAAAAAATTTGCCTAGATCTTTTGCACAATTTTTGATTGTTTTTTTTTGTTTTGTTATTGTTGAGTTGTGTGTCTTCATATTTTTGGATATCAACCACTTTCAGATATAAAAATATCAGATATGTAAAAATAGTCTACTAATTAATAGGTTGATTTTTATTTGTTTGGGGGTTTTGGTTTTTACATCAGGTGAAAGATTTTGATTTGATGTGGTCCCATCTACTTTGTTAATTTTTGCCTTTGTTTTCTTTACCATTGGAATTAAGTCTCCAAATATTTGCTGAGGTCTACAGGCTTTCTCTTAAACTGTGCATTTTACACTATAAATATTTACTAAATTAAAATAAATTCAAGAAAATCATAACGAACATAGAAGTCATTAGTTATTAATCCAAAGTTCATTAAAATTAGAAGTAAAATATGACATAAATGATAAAACTGTGATAAATTAACACAAACTAAATCAGTACAATGGCATATAATATATCTGAATATGTCTTCTGCTAATTTTTCATCATATATAAAATATTTCAAATAAAGTTGAAATATAGAAATAATATTGTTCTGCATCATAGGTCTAGAGTAGAGCTGAGGCTTAGGGTCAATGTATGTTATTTAACTATAAAAACATGGTCCCTACAGGGCCGGAGCCATGGCCTTGCATGCGGCTGACCTAGGACGGACTGCTGATCATCAGTTTGATCCCCCGGGGTTCCATATGGTTCCCCTAGCCAGGAAGGATTTCTGAGCGCATAGCCCGGAGTAGCCCCTGAACGTCACCAGGTGTGGCCCCAAATCCAACGCCTCCCACCAAAAAAAAAAAAAACAAAAAAAAAAACAAACCACATGGTCCCTAGAATAAGTGGAAAATGCATATAATTACTGAGCAGATAAATATGTATATTAAACATCTATTTTTCCTTGCAAAATATTGGAAGCAATCACATTCAATCCCAACAACACAAAATCTTACCATTACTTTTAAAAGAGAAAAAAAATGACGATTCTTTATAATTAACATTTTAAAATCTCCTCAGTTATGGAAAGAAAAGATCTAACAGGACGTTCTCAAAGGAAAACTCGTGTTTTAAAACAAATGAAATGTTACTGAGAATGAAAGGACTATCTCTAGTTTTTTATCTATCTCCCCGCTCAAGACTTTATTCTAAGCTCTTTGCTTCCATTCAATAAAGACTGGGACAAAGGTCAGCCTGACTGATCAAATTTAGCTTGAGGGAACAAATGGAGAAAATCTCAACTCACTTGTTGAGTGGCTCTAAAGCTCTTCAATTTTTTAATTACAGCCTTTGCTGGATTTATTTGATGCATTTCTGCTCCCATTTGGAACTGAGTGCTTATCCCTGAATCGCCATGTAAGAACTGGACAGTCACTTCTAAGGTTGCAAAACTCTGGTGCAAATGGAACCATAGGGCACCAGAATTCACCCAGATACCAGTACAGAGGCTCAGTGGAGGTGCCTGCCAGGGTCGAGTAGGACTTGCTGCAGATTTGCATGTGTTCTAGAAAAGTTTGTTTGCATATTAGTTTTTAAGAAATACATACATATTTTTTGTTAGCTATGCTAACAATAATTTTGACCAATGTCTGTTTCTTATGTCCCCATAGACCTGGTTCTGAATAATTTATGTGGGGTTTTGACCATCTCTAGACACTCAGGGTCAACTTTTGAATACTGTATCCTGCAGGCTGGCTATGACCATGGTGGTTGCCTTTCTTTTTCAGAAGAATGTATTTGCTTTCAGGCAACATATTTCTCCTTACACAATGTGAAAAGCCCATCCTTCTGGTTGTGAGCATTGTACAAGTTGTTCCTGAAAGTAATTATCCCATGAGCTTGAATCAGAAAGATTGGAAATATATAATGCACCAAACAAAATTCTTTCAAATCTTAGATAAAAGACTATTTCAGGAATACCTATTTGCAATGGATTTTAACTATGATTTTTCTTTTTCTTCCTATCATTGCCTATTTTTCCTTTGTCAAAGCACTAATCTAATATTATGAGAAAGTTTTCTTAAAAAAAAAAAACAACTTTAACATCCCCATTATTAAATTATGATAGGAATTTCAAAGAAAAATCTCTAGGCTTTCTCTAAGTTCCAGGAGTTGTAGGGAACACTTCTGTGCCTGCAATGAAGTACTTTGACCTACAGACTCCCAGCAGGAATATTAGTAAGATGCAGCTAGCAGAACAATATAGGTGTTATGTGGGCATATAAAAAAAAGACAGAGAATTGTTTACCAAAATGGATTCTTTTGTATTAGGACATTCTCACCCCACCTCTCTCCACACAGATAGGAAAATTCCATGGTTAAAATAAAATAAATATTGTATATGGTATTCTCTTATAGAGACACATAATCTACTTTATTATCTTAAAGCATATGCAATGTTCTGAAATACTGTATTAATACAGTAATCAGAATTTGTCTCTAGTTTCTTCAAAGTCCAGAACATTTATCACTTGGAACTAATAGAATTTACATTCCAAACAGAAATCTTTGGAAGGCATTTTCTAAATAATTAGCAGTTATATTTTATAACAAGGATCTGTGAGTGCATTATTTTTTCCACTTTTAATAGCTTTCCTTTCAAACCAAATCATTTTATCTCAGCACTAGCCTTGTATGTTGTTTGAACCTCTCTAAGTTTAGAAACACTGGAATGGTGAATTTTGTCTCTAGGAGACAGGAGAAGAGGCCTTATTTCAATTCATTAAACTTCACTGACCTGGTTACAAATTTGGCAGTGATTTTTTGCTTCTTTCACTCCCAGCTAATCACTAATCACAATAGCTCCTACATGCTTCTCATGTGCCAAATATAGAGTGAAATTGTTGTCCCAACAATCAAACATCTAGGGAAGATCATTCATTCCCATTACAGAAAAACAAAATGGAGACCTCAGATGCTGAGAAATTTCTCTAGTACAGAGTGTGGTACTCTGTTTGACTTGATGTTTCCTCTGGATCACACAGTTTCCATCTGTGGTGATCTTGCCTTTCTCCTGCTTATAAGCAGACATGTGTCTACTTCCAGAATGGAGACACACTTGAATTACTGACTGATATCACAACCTATGAAATAGGTTTATTTGCTAGTGTGTGGTAAATTCAAGATAGCTAGAACTTATCATGAAGATTTGAAAATTTTGAAAAGCTCTGGTAGTTAACAATCTCTCATGATTATTTTGTATTGGACTTAATAAAGGAGCCTTTTTCAGTCACACTCAGGACTTACTGCTCTGTGCTCAGGAATTACTCCTGACATTGTTAGAGGACCACCTGGGATGCCGAATTAAACCCCAGTCAACCAAGTGGTAGGCAACTGCCTTGCCCACTGTACTACCACCCCAGGTCCTGGTTAAGAAAGTCAAAGTGCAGGAACTCATGCTCTTCTCAGACAGATTATGAGGTAAACCTATAATATTTGTGTTACAGAGGAACTGTTGGAGGTTCATAAATGTTAAGCCACTTGCCTGAGATTACAGATTATATTATTACAGAGTACAGATTATATAGCTAGTAAATGACAAGGGCCAAAGGCTGAAGATAGAAGGGATAAAAATATTCCCTGCTGAATAATAAAATATGACTGAAAAAACATAACAATTATTGGATTTAGAATCTGTGGTAGGCACTGTCCTAAGACTATATATAGCGACTCTGACTCTTTACCACCATGCCGCAAGATTGTGATTATCATCATCCTATATTCCCATTTATTTTTATAAAGAAAGAGAATGAGAAAAGAGAATGTTCATAAGTTATTAAAAATTACAAACCTAGTATATACTAGTGCAGAAATTAGAACTGACTCCAAAAATACAGATTATTTTTAATTATATCTTTATTTAAGCACCATGATCACAAACATGTTTGTAGTTGGGTTTCAGTTATAAAAAGAACATCAACCCTTCACCAATATAATCTTCCCATCAACAATGCCCCCCAATACACTCCTCTCCAACCCCTGTATTCAAGACAGACATTCTATTTCTCTCACTCATTTCATTTGCCATAATAGTTGTTAGTGTAATTATTTCTTTCATTGTATTTATCACTCTTTATGGTGAATTTCATATCATTGAGTCGGTCCTTCTAGCCCTCATCTCTATTGTCTCTGTGTATTATTACAATAATGTCTTTATTTTTTCTTAAAACCCACAGATGAGTGAGACTATTCTGTGTCTATCTCTTTCCCTCTGACTAATTTCACTCAGCATAATAGTTTACATGTTCATCCATGTATAGGAAAATTTCATGACTTCATTTTTCCTGATGGCTGCATTGTGTATATGTAGAACAGTTTCTTTAGTTACTCACCCATTGTTGGGCATCTGGATTGTTTCTAGATTCTGGCTATTGTAAATAATGCTTTAATATATATAGGTGTGCAGAAAGCATTTTTTTGTATTGTGCAACATCCATTCATGATGAAAACCCTCACCAAAATAGGGGTGTAAGGAACCTTCCTCAAGACAGTAACGATCACCTACAAGAAACCAACAGCCAACATTATTCTTAACGGTGAAAAACTGAAAGCATTTCCACTAAGATCAGGCACTAGGAAAGGCTGTCCACTGTCTCCACTCCTATTCAACATAGTATTAGAAGTCCTAGCAATATCAATCAGACAAGAGAAGGAAATCAAAGGAATTCAAATAGGAAAAAAGAAAGTCAAACTATCATTATTTGCAGATGATACGATGATATACATTGAAAACCCTAAATAGTCCATAGAAAAGCTCCTAGAAATAATAAAGTAGCAGGCTACAAAGTCAATACACAAAAGACAGTGGTATTCCTCTATCCAGTGGTCAGCAACCTGAGGCTCGCGAGCCACAGGTGATTCTTTACACTTTTAATTTGGCTCTTCTGTGTGCCGGGCGGCCGCTTCAGGAGTCAGGACTCTGCTCCTAGCCTCTGTCAGTGCGCGCCCTGTGTGGCTCTCAAAATAAATTTCAATCGTGGTTTTGGCGAGATTTGGCTCAGTTGTAAATAAAAGTTGCCGACCACTGCTCTATACTAATAGCGACTCAAGGAAAAAGATCAAAGAATCTCTCCCTTTTAAAATAGTATTCAAAACTATCAAGTACCAAGGAATCAACCTAATAAGAGAGGTAAGACCTATACCATGAAAACTTCAAAACACTTTAGATAGAAATTGAAAAGGATCTAAGAAAATGGAAGAACATCCCATGCTCATGGATTGGAAGAATCAATATCATTAAAATGACCATCTTTTATTTATTTATTTATTTATTTATTTATTTATTTGGTTTTTTGGGTCACACCCGGCAGCGCTCAGGGGTTACTCATGGCTCTATGCTCAGAAATCGCCCCTGGCAGGCAGAGTACTATATGAGATGCCAGGATTCAAACCACCATCCTTAATCCCTATTCAAATTTAGATTGTCATTCTTCAAGGACTTAGAACAATCAATTATAAAGTTTGTGTGGAATCATAAAAGACCTAAGATAACTAATCTATTTAAAACACACACACACACACAAGAAACTGGGAGGCATTTTCTCTCTCTTTTTGGGGGGAGTAGGCTTCACATTTGTCTGCGCTTAGGAGTACTACTCCAGACTCTGCACTCAGAAATCACCCTGTCAGGCACAAGGGGACATATAGAATTCCTGGAATCAAACCACCATCTACCCTGGACCAGCTGCATGCAAGGCAAACACCTTACCACTGTGCTATTGCTCCAGTCCTGGGAGGCATCTCTTTACGTAACTTGAAGCTCTACTACAAAGCCATAGAAATCAAAACAGCAAGCTATTGGAACAAAGAATTTCATACCAATGAGCCAAACAGAATATCCAAGTATACAGTCCACTAACCTTTGACAAAGGAGCCAAGAATTTTAAATGAAACAAGAACCGTTTCTTCAGCAAATGATGTTGGAACAATTGGATTACCACATTTAAGAAATTAAAGATTAATTAATATATCACACCTTACACAAAAGTCAATTCAAAGTGGATTAAAGACCTTGATATGAGACCAAAGTCCATAAAGTTTATAGAGGAAAATACTCTAAGAATTACATCACAAAAAAAGTATTTGATGATGGGATGCCAATAGCAAGAACTCTAGCATCAAACCTAAATAAAAGGAAATAAATCAAAGTAAAAAGTTTCTGTATGGCAAAAGAAACATGAGCTGAAACTAGATGATAGGTAATTTATTGGGGAAAAAATTTTGCACTCAACATATCAGATGTGGTCTATATATATTCTCTCTCTCTCTATATATATATACATATATATATATATATATATATATATATATATATATTGCTCACAAATGTTAACTACACAGTACCTAAAAAATTTCCAAAAATGAGGAGAGGAAATGAACAGAAAATTCTCTGAGGAAGAGCAACAGGTGATCAATAGACACTGAAAAAACGTTATTCACCACTTATCCTTAGAGAAATCCAAATCAGGACAGCAATGAGATACCATCTTATACCGGTGAGGATGCCCCATATCAAAACTAATGGGAATAACCTCTTTTGGTGGGAATGTGGTGAAAAAGGATCTCTCCTTCACTGCTGTTTATGTCCACAGAGACTGTTGAAATAGGCAACCTCCCAGCCTGCTATGTCTTGCCCTGGGAAGAACTGCAGACATTGCTTCTGCAGACTCATTCTAGGCAGCTCTTTTACTTCCACCTCCCTCCACTATACACTGTAGCTTGCTATATGACTTAGCTCTGAGAGACCCTCAGCTCGAGGATACTATTTAATTCTAGACTTTTGTGAACCATTTCTCAGACTCCACAAGACCCTGAGACTCAATAAAACTGCAGTCTGGATTCTACAATGCCCAACTATCTCAAAAGAGTTTAAAGGAATTTCTATATTTCTTCTGTGTGTTTCTGTAGATGCATTTCCTTAATAGTTATAATTTTAGTGTCTAATTCCATATGTAAAGGATTTCATATGTAAAGGTAGCTTTTCTGTTCCCTGCTGTGGGTATGCTGAGTAGAAAATTCTTGTAGAAAAGTCATGGTTGGGTTATGAGCTCAGGTTAAAGTCAGGTTATAGAGATTATAGCTTGTTGTTTTTACCCCCATATGCACCAGGAGTATCATGTGGCATTGTTCCTTTTTACATAAGCACACTAAAAATGGGGAAATCTTACATATAGAAAGAAGTTCTTATCTAATAAGGTTAGAAACTCATAGTGCAAGGGCTACCTTTTACCCTGCACATTTGTCATGGAGACGTGATTTAGGCCTCAAGCGAGAGGGCATCTATCATCCAACCCTGAAACTCAGATCCCAACATTGGTACCTGCACTGTTAATGGCACCAGTACCAGGAATCAAATTACCCCTGGGGGAGGCCTGTGTGCCACCCTGGCATTACCTGCTCCAGGGTAGGTCAATAAGACACCCTGATGATGACAAGGAAACAGCAACAACTTGATCTACAAGCAGGTCGCCCTACCTTACCACCCAACAGTGAGATGAAATCAGAAGATGCTTTCTCCTAGGATCTGTGCAAGAATCAAGATCTCTAATTACACAGACTGACAACAAAAACTGTAACTATGCAGAATTTGTCCTGGGATCACAAAGACTTTATCCTAGGCACCATCAGAGGGC
Organism: Suncus etruscus; assembly: GCF_024139225.1. Taxonomy (NCBI): domain Eukaryota; kingdom Metazoa; phylum Chordata; class Mammalia; order Eulipotyphla; family Soricidae; genus Suncus; species Suncus etruscus. The sequence goes on along the minus strand of NC_064852.1, from coordinate 143,652,295 downwards.
CTATGCAAATAACCAAGATTGGTAACTACAAAAAACTGACTGACAACCGCAACTAAGCGGAACTTTCTCTGGGACTTAGGCCAATGGAATTTCCTTTCTAATTTCCCCAACGTTTGTAGTGTCTATGCAGAAGAAGAAGAAGAAGAAGAAGAAGAAGAAGAAGAAGAAGAAGAAGAAGAAGAAGAAGAAGAAGAAGAAGAAGAAGAAGAAGAAGAAGAAGCAGCCGCCACATCTGCTCCCCTCCCTTCCTTTTTTTTTCTTTTTAATTTTACTTATATTCTAGATAAGAGGCTCCTGCCTTTTTGATAGAACTTGAGTCATTTTGATCTGTCTCATATTTCTATATATTCCTACAAATTAAGAACAAAAAAGTAGTTTGGGCCCGTGGGCCAAGCAATCTCAGGAACATTGAGTGGGAAAAAATAAGAGATCAGATCAAAATAGCCATCCCAAAGTCAATACCAGTAGAATCAAGAGACCCCAAACTACAACAAGCTAAATACAAATTGGACCTGTTACATTGGTAGTCCTGGGAGCAAGGGGTGGAGGTATGAGATGCATGTGGGGAACTAGGATGAAAGGGAGAGAACACTGGTGGTGGGAATGGCCCTAAATCATTTTCACTATATGCCTGAAATACAACCGTGAAAGACTTGTAATACACAACTGTCTCAATAAAATGAATAAATAAATAAATAAATATTTTTAAAAACCAGATTTTTAAACTTTGGTTCATGAATTCACAAAGATGTTTTGAAAAATGGGACTAATTACAATATAAATCAGTTGGGAATCACATGTGTTTTCATAAATCAGAAATCTTCCATTTCATAAAAAATGCTCAGATAGATTTATAAGATGTAATGTCAGTGACATCACTGTAATATTCTTCAAAATGATGTTGTTACTTCCATATTTTGATCTAATATCCTTCTAGGGGGTTATATTTTTTAAAAAAACATTCATTACAAATCATATTTGTCCTTTTGGGAAAATTTATTTGAGACATTTAAATCAACAAACAAAAAAAGCAAGTCACTAAGAAGATTGTGCCTATATTTCTCCCACCCAGACCCTTTTTATATCATCAGCATTGCCCTTTTGAACAAATATTCCTCTGCTCTCCCTGCTTCTAAAGTATTAAAAGCCAGAACAAAATAGAAGAGCAGTTACAGGAGAGAAAACATCAAACATTATTATAAAAAAAACTTTGTATTTTTCATAGACAGCTCTGGGAGAGCTGTTCTGGATGGGCAACATTGCCCAACAGCTGTGTAATATTCAGCAAAAATTTGCTTCTCTGGATTTATGAGGTATAAACCAGAGCCATCAGAAGATCCGAAAATGATGAGACCAGTTCTGAAATCACCGTGTCAACACTTAGAAAGTGCAGGGAAAGCAAATAAAAATGATTAAATTTGGAGTGACAGAAGGTGTGGGCATGCAGGGCACAACCAGCTTTTTCCAATGGGACACATTCATCACAAATGGGCCATGCAAGGTGGCCTGGAGCAGGCAGCCAGAGGCAGGTGGTCAAGGCAGCTTCCACTTCTTTGGACACTACAGAGAAGAGAAGATGGTTATATTCTCATTCTAAATCATACTGGCTTTTACTAGAAAAATCAAATCTGTTTGCTTTAGTCCAGATTCCTTTAACAGACTATCTCCCTGAGTATGCTGAGGACCTCAGTAGATGGTAATAACACCTCTTACCTATTCTCAACCTGGTTCTTTTCCTTCTACATCTATCCTTTTACTAATAATAGTATAGATTATTCCATCTTTATCCCCTTACAAAATCCCTTGAGTAGTTCCTGTCATTCTCTACATTGGACACAAGAGAAAAAAATAAGATACAGACAAATTAATTTTCTTAGGTAAAATAGGTATAAAGACAACCTAATATTTGATGCTTCCTTTAAGACTTTCTATGCTCAGCTATCAGGAAACCAGTCAAATCAGTCTGCTGATTTGGAGACCATGACTTAATAATAGTTTTTATATATCTCTAATGGGGGCAATCATTAGAAGAATAATATTTTGTGAAGATTAAAAATCACTCGAAAAACAGAACTGCACAGGAGGCAGGGAGCTTGCTTTGTACCCACAATCCAGGTTGGATCCCTTTTTTCCCATATGGTCCCCTGAGGCCATTAGCAGTGATTCCCTTAAGCCAGGAATAACCGTTGAGCACTGTAGGGTGCAGGCCCCTCCCCCCAAATCACTAACCTTCAATTGCAATTTTATGACTCATAAATAATATTTGATTAAAATGTTCATTGAAGAAATTATAACAGAGTTGGTAAGTCCTACAGAGCTTCAAATATTTATTGTCTGATGTAATAGGGAAAACACATTCTGGTATCTATATTATACTGAACAAGGGCTAAGGAAATGTCTTCAAATCTCTATAGCACTGTTGTCCAAGCATTTCCATTCCATCTACTGACCTCTATAGATTTCATCTGTTATTTGTTCCTGTGATAGTTGTCATGGTGCCAAATTTCTGGCCTATTATCTATAGATTATCTCATCTCATCATAAAATATGTGGCTAGAAATATAAACACTATATGCCAGAAAAAGTGGACATGGTTGTTCTATAGAAAGGAAAGTTTCCAAAGAGTAATTATTGTAACTTGAAAAATAAGTGAACCAATGTTCAAATTAGTAGGGAATAAAGCATTTAAAAATTTTTTAACATAACTTACTCTCACCAAAAATAGCCAGTTAATCTGTGTACCAGAAAAAAAAAAAGTGGTCCCTTAAACTAACCAGTCAATTGCTTCTTCAAGGTTGTGATTCAAGCATGAGATAAGAAAATGCAAGTGACACTCTGGCTACAAAGAGCTATACATATGAAACAGGCATCAGAGAAAAAAGAAAATGCTAATGGGGAAAGCAATGCTCCTGCTTCTCTGATCGCTAAATTTCAAATATTTTAATAAATAAAACCACATTTGCTTTCAACATTAGTTTGATAAAAATTTCACCTGAATACTTCATGCCCAGCTTTTGTCACTATAGCAACAGCACAGGAGCAGAATTTGGCATTTTCTTAACCACAATTAAAGGGATAACCACTGAAGGAGGGGAACTTACAACAAAAGAATCATACAATAAACATCACCAGATCCTTGAAGCTTTGGTTTTCTTTTGCATTAAGACGCAATCTATAAGAAAGAAGAGCTTGGTGGCAAATATAATATTCATAGAAGAGCTAGTACTCAGACATCTCCAGAGGACTTATTTGTGTATATATATAATGGGTTTAGAGGTTCCCCAAGAGCTGGATTCTTTGTCATTCTGTTGGTTTTACTCTACTCTGTAGTTCCTTTAATCAGCTTTAAGTCTCAGAGGGTCTAGGGAGAAATTGTAATATCTCTGACACTTAGCATTGCAGTATCAAGACTGGAAATAAGGGCTAGCTAGAGTAATAGTATAGTGACTAGGACTTTTGTCTTGCAAATGGCCTATCTAGGTTCATTCTCCAGCATCCCATATAGTCCTCTCAGTCAATCAGCAATATTTCTTGAGTGCAGAGCCAATAGTAATTGGGTGTGGTCCTTTAAACCATAATCACAATATAAACTTAAAAAAATGCAGATGATAGTTGATTTGACAAGAAAGCTCCAGAATTGACAGATAAACTAAGAAATAATCTAAAAGCACTGAAGATGAGAATTAGCATGAGCCAGGCATTGTTTTACAAGGAAAAAAATGACAGTCGGCTTACGTATAAACTTCCAGATTAGAACCAGTGCAGACAATCCAGCTAACTTCCACATTCACGAGTTCACAAGAAAGGGAGAAAGAGAAATACTGTGGAAGAGCTGCTGGTTGATTCTGAGTTCAGACGATATCACAAAACACTCAGATATCATGGCTAAAAAGACAACAAATGTCACAGAAAACAAATTTTGAAAGAAGAAATTAAAATTTACCAAACAAGGAAAGACTGAAGGTAACTCCCCAGGCAGTCTTGGTACCTGTCAACAAATACAGAGGTGATAAAATTCCCCAATCTCCACAATAGAGGCCCATTCTCTAATTTAAGTCTAATTTAGTCTCTCATTTAAGAAGACTTTTTGTGCCATAATAGAGAAACAAAATACCATATTTTCTGGCTTATAAGATGACTTTTTAAACCCATGGAAAACTTCTTAAAAGTCGGGGTCATTTTATATGCTGGTATACGGCATGTTGAAACTTATTCCAGCTTCAGAAATGAGGGATCAGATTCGTCCCCTTCTTACCTCTGCATCCCTCTGTTGAGCTTTTATGGGACACAAAGGAGGTGCCCTGTCTCCCTCTAGAGGGCCTATTAATCACTGAACCACAGCCAGCCGCTCTTGGAGGAGCCCCCTCTCCCTGTTATCAATGTAGATCACTGTTTTATGTTTACATGTTTGATAACAAATAGCCTTGTGTTTATAAGTGATAGTTTTTCAGATAAGTACATGCATGACATAAGCATTTGAATTAAAATTTCCTCATTGAAATCAAATCTTACTTTTTAAAATTTCCATTTAGTATGCATTAAAAGAGAGGTAGTCTTATATGGCGAGTACAATCCAAAACCTATATTTTAACAGGAAAAATAAAGGGTCATCCTATACGCTGGAAAAAAAAAAACGGTAGCTTCATCCATTTTGGTTCTTACAGAAAGATGGGTTATGTAGGATGCTGAATTTTCTTTTAATCAAAATAAGTTTAGAATTAAAAGGAAAAAGAATGTCCATCACGCCACCCCTATTCTGTAGATGGAAACACTGACGAGAAAGTTAAGTTGTCCAAAGTCATATAACTAATAAACAGGTGAAATATGAATCTTTTATGGAAGACTCACATCTTTTGTTTCCATTCCACATACCACTTTGCTGCTAATTCGTCCAAGAATGGACTCAATTACTTTCAAAATCAATGTGAGATTTCTACACGTTATGTCCCTGCAAGTTAATGTCACTTATTATCATAAATTGCTAAAAGACTGTGTCTGGAGCAGAGAAGGAGGAGATATCCTGATGGTTTGTCCTGCCCCAGAGAGGTAATAAATACTGAACATAATCTGATTGAGATAAGCAAATAAATTGAAAGTTGCTACCTGCAGCATCTCCTCTAAAACATAACAAACTAGTCAATATAAAATGTTTTCATCTTTGAAGTGCACTATCCCCTTAGGTAAGCTGATTTAGTCACAATTTATTAGTACCAGGCAGAATATCATAGAGATGTTGATTTTTCCAATTGCTTAAGTATTTAGTTACAGAGTCTCTAAAAAACTTTAGGTAAAAGTCATTATTTTGACAAGGCTCAGTATTTTAAGTGGTAGAATGTAAAAATATAGAAGATGTTAGTTCACAAACACATTATGATTAGAAAATATTATAGTCCGAAAATTGGAACAACCCATATTTTCATATAAATTCTCTTTTTTCCTGTTCATTTTCCTTGGCCATATACCCTTACCTTCACAACCTTTCTTTCTGGACCAATTGGTGGTAACTTTTATATATCACAAACAACTTTACCTGACTTTTTCACATTCGTCTTATTGACATGACATTGTATTCATGCAATCCATGCTTTGTTATTATTGGTTTTTCTAAATGCATTAAGTCACTCATGAACAAGGATCACATACCAGTGAGCTAGGACAGTGAGTAAAGCACTTGCCTTGCATGCAGCTGACCACTATTCAGTATGTATGCAGTGCATACATGGTCCCCTGAAACAACTTCAAGAGTCACCCCTGATCACAGACACAGGATTAAGCCCAAAACATTACTAGGCAGGGCCCCAAAATAGGAAAAGGAACAAAATAAGGAACCTTGATTCATGTCCCTACCATAATATATGTCTTAGTACAATAAATATTTTCTGAAATAATATATTGGTAATGATACAAACTGAATTTTTGATGACCTGTATATCACAGCAGCTCAGCATTTTCTCTAAGAATTGAAGAATGGTGTGTACATTCTATAATAGAATTACTATCATAAACAATTTTGTAACCACCATGCTTAAATAAAATACTTACAAAAATAGTTTGTTCTCAAGAGTTTTGACATTTTGTTGTTTTGTATATACTTATGTTCCTCTTTCATATTTTATTCAATTGAAGCATTTTACCTGCAACCAAGAAGCAGTCTGCATATTAAATCTGCACATGAGCTGTGATGGCCAAAATGGTGAGAGATTTACCCCACACTTGCTTGGGGGAAATGGAGTGGTGTGAGTCACACATCTTCATCACAGTGACACTGACCCAGGCACAAAATGTATTTTTATATTGTCATCATATATCTTCCCACCATTAAAGCCAAAATTCCAGGTGAGATACTTGGTATTGGAATATATCACTTTTTTGTCCTTGGAAAGTTGTTTATACCCTCTTGGTCTACTCATCTTCAACATGAATAATAATTAAGTCTTTCCTAGGATGGTTATGAGTTTCAAGTCAACAGGAAGCTATTTAAACAGTAAATGTCATGATAGTGATGCCTGCCATTATGTTATAATTATGAAGAAAATAAACTAAATATGAATAAAATTGAATGTGCTCATATTAGCTGCAATCTAAAAATACTTTATATAAAACTTTAAATAGATTTCACTGCTCAACAATGGGTCTCAGCCAGTATACTGTAAAAAACAATTTCAATCTCTTTTTAATATTCATTCTCTAGAGTTTGGCAAACAGTGCTTCCTTTTGTAAATTTCTTTAGAACAGGCAGAGGATCTAAAAATCTTGATTTGGTAGAAACCAAGAATGAAAACTCTAGATGTCAGGTCTTATTTCAAAGACTGATTCAGAAGAGTTCTACCTATTATTCCTTTCATTATTAATAGACTCCAATCCTATCTTTTTCTTTTTCTGTCAATTATTTCCAATATAGATGAACCTTAGGTTCTTGTAAAGAGCCCTACTGTAGTGACTAGTCTGCCAGCCAGGGTCAACTTCTGTCCTCCCAGTGCATTTGGGACTGAGAGCATTCACCCAGTCTGATAACCAGGAAAGAACAGTTCCCAGGCTGATGAACAGAGACATTTAATTCCATTCCATCAATAGTTATATAGAACAAGAATAACTTGAATACTTTCAGGGTAGCAGGGCCATGGACATTGAAAAAGCATAGCCAGCGGGAAGTGAGGCGACAGAAAGAAGATAAACATAAACACTGAGGCTTAGGAATGTTGCATGAGAAACAGAGGGCAATAAAAGTGACCTATAGTGACTTGTATATAGGCTGTCTATATATAGTGACCAATATATTGACCAATTGACCTATTATGTATATATGTATATATATGTTGACCTATAACCTCCATTAAATTAAGTTCTCTATAAGGGAATAAGGATGACTTGGAATCAAGTCTGAAACTGTGATCATAGGAAGATAGCACCCCTCTTTGTACTGTCCTTCCTGTCTCTGGAGCAGTGTCTCAGAAGCTTTCACCTCAAGGAGAATCCCTGGAACATATGCTCTGCAGAGTTCCATCTGCCAGGTGATTCAGGAATAGTAGCACAGGAGGGATCCAACACCACTTCATAAAATGAGTAAATAGTTAACTGGTACAACTTCATTGCCCTGTGCCTCAACAACCATCAGCATTAGAACATCTTTTATACTAAGGTGACTAACTACGGACCTTTGTTCAGTATGCTTTTCATGGGGGCAGAGCTCTACAAGCCATAATTCATACCATTTCAATTGATCTTTAAAAAAATGACTATGAGGGGCCAGAGCGGTAGAGCTAGAGGTAATGCGTCTGCCTTGCAAGTGCTAGCCTAGGACGGACCGCGGTTTGATCACCCAGCTTCCCATATCGTCTCCCCAAGCCTGGAGCGATTTCTGAGTGCTTAGCCAGAAGTAATCCCTGCGCGTCAATGGATGTGATCCCTCCAAAAAATGACTATGAGATATTTATTATTTATAAAGAAAATCTGTCTCTAGCTAGTGAAGATATGTGAGGCATAGAAAAGTTAAATGCCCAATGTCACAGACAGTAGTGAGCCTGGGACTAGATCCAAATCAATCTGAGTCACCATCCAGAGCTTCCTAGATGTCCCATATTAGAGGAATGAGGTCCACTTTTGCTACAGATGAGTGTTCCCCCTGGGAAAACCTCCAAGAGACACCAGACCTAACTGCTGACTCAATATTTTCTGGGTAGGATTCCTCTTCCATAACCCCACTGTTTATTCAAGAAAGCTTTTATCCAATCCTTAATTGCTTCCCCCATACACACACCATATGTGAGTTTTTTCTTTTCTTCATGGTCTTGTGTATTTTCTCAATATCATTTTGCATGGAATGAGTCCCTCTGGCATGAAATACTCTTATAAATGTGAACACGCCTCAATTATTTAGGCAACACTCTGCATTATAATTGGCCATTTCTGTAAGTCACCTCTGCTGATCAGGGAACTCCTCTGTGCTTTTCCTATTCTCATTTCCATCTGTGGAAAGCTGGTGGAGAGCTCAGCAAATAATTGGCCCTCAATAAGGCCATCCCTAATAAGCATGAATGAATGAACAGCTGGATAAACCAATGAACCTTTAGACAGAAGGTGAGAAATCACTCTGTGGTGTTGTCTCTTAATTCATTCGCCATGCTTCTTTCTTGCCATCCTTCTTTAAAGAGGCATTCTTAGCAGACTGGAGGTTTTTAATAAAAAAAAATATAAAACACGTCAGAAATGTATTGCCTTAGAGAAAATTACTATGACAATTTCACAAGTTGAAAATTTGTTCCACATTACTGCCTCCTTTTTCTTTCTGTTTTAATTATTTCCAATACTGGTGAGCTTTTTTATACTGTTTTTTTCCCATTTAATCAGCACCTCCTTTACTATTACTGCTTTTATGATGACAACCTTTCTCTAATCTCTCTTTTTTACACACACACACACACACACACACACACACACACACACACACACACACACACCCCTGTGATGCTCTGGGGAGGTCATTTATCAGTTTGTGCTATTTCCACATTCTATTATGGAAATCAGCAAAGGTTGCAGTTCTAAGTTGTGCTGTTTGCATACATGATCATCAGTGACAGCACTCTTCATCGGAAAGGCTTTCTTTCAGATAGTCGTGGTATTCACATACATTCTCAGCAGCATTAACAGGCCCAAACTAGAGTGCTTACACATGTTTTGGTTGAGTATTCACTGAAGATTGCATTCCTTTGTTGTGGTCCTCACATTCAACTGGCTGCATTGCAGCCAGTAATCCACTGTGATTGTAGGGATTGCACAAAATAGAGCTTCCGGGATCCTTTTTGTGTGTGAGGTAACACAGGGGCTTGAATTTGCAACCTTAGACTCCTAAGACAGGCAGTGAAAGACCCTACGTTACTCATCCAAGCCATCTTGTGACTTTTGAGATTTTTAAAATACTGTGCTCTTGAGATATAACTATCTCATTTAAACATAATATCATTTTCTAAGAACATCATTCCTCACTTTCTCTCAGAAAGTATTTCCTCATAGGGATATGGCCCCTTCTGTATATCAGTACGAAAGTGAGAGGTCCAGAGAGAGGGCCAGCAGATAAGGCACTGCCTTGCATGCTCCCAACTCAGTTTGGTCCTTGGCACTCCATATGGTCTCTTGAACTCTGTCCTGAATGCAGAGTCAAGAGTGAGTCCTGGCCACTGCCAGGTGCTATCCCACTCCCCCAAAATTATACTAGAATAATCTCAGAAGAATAAACAGCTGAGGCTAACATTCAATTCTTAATTGACAAAATATGAACTTCATATACAAAATGCAATTATATTTTCAAGTAATGAACAAAACAAAATTATTTATGTTTGTGTTTATAATTTAAAATAACAGATATTAGGGATAAGTTTAATAAATTTAAAGTAAATGGGCATTAAAACTATAAATCCTTAAAAAATTAAGACACCTAAATAGAGAAATATTCCATAATTATGGATCAGAAAAATCAATATTGTTGAATTATAATAATTCCCAAATTACAACAGTTTTAATACAAATTCAGCCAAAGATGCAGTAAGTTGTTCTTTTAGAAAATGAAAAACTAGGTTTAAAATGTATATTTGAGTACAAAGAAGCAATGTGAATCAAAACAATTAAAAGTAAATTTGTAGGACATGCACTATCTGATTTTATGACTTGCTATTAAACTAAACTTATCAATAAAATATGATATTTGCATAGAGATAGAGTTCAGATGTACTCATATGTGGGCTTGTTTTTTGACAAAGATGCTGAAATACTAGACAGAAAATTTTTCAGTCATATGGACTGTTAGATATACCAATGTATATTTTGATAAACAGAACCCTATATGCATTCCACACAAAAATATTTACTTAATATGCATTAGATACTTTAACTTGAAATTAAAACTATAAAGCTGCTAGAAAAACAGAATAAAAATTTCAGTGATAATTGAAGAAAAATATTCTTAGATATAACACAAAAAATGCACAAAGCTTCAAAAGAAGAGTTGATCAGTCAGATGTTTCTGAATTTAAACTTTCTTCTCTTTCTGGATAACACTAACTATTCAGATACTAATAGAAAGATAAAAATCTATATCTATAAGTATAAGAATATCTATAAGTATAAAATGAAAATATTTAGCATATATAATGAAGCCGAAACTGCAAGAATAAGAGACACAACACAATAAAAACCAAGCAAAACATTTGAGTAAGAACTTCAACAATAATATCAAATTTACAATAGCCATGAGAGAAAAATTTCAACATTATACTCATGAAAAAAATGCAAAATAAAACTGTAATGAGCTACTATATATGCAATGAGCTACTATATATACTATGCAACATGTAGTAAAAATAACTCACCATGCGGTCTGAGCATATAGAACAATAAGACTTTTATACATTGAATATTGTTAAAGTAATAAAATGGGATCCCTGTGGTGTAGATAATCCCTGGTGCCTCGACACAGTGTGCAACTTCAAGCAAGCACCATAGCCAAGCACGTGAGCACTATAGTTGAGTCTGTGCAAATCTTGGCATTGCACCACAACAACAAAAGGAAGGGAGGGATGGAACTAAGATAAAAATTCCCCCAAAAAAGAAACCATAAGTTAAAATCAAACTAGCACAACTATTTTGGGAAAAAAAAAAGTCAAGAATCACAATGTACAGGGTAGAATGTTTCTGGCAACCAAACTGATGACCTCATGCATGCCAGGCAGGCACTCTACCACTGAACCATAAGCCCAGATCTTGACATCATAATCATACTATAGAAAGTATTGACCTGGAATAATCAACATACAGCTATTTTCTCTAGTGTATAAACTTTCAGCAATAAATGAACGTTAACATATTTTCTGTAAAGTTTGCCAAATGCCTTCTGCCCAGCCTCTAAGAAGCCTCTAAGCATCTGACTGCCCCAGGTACACATTCATCTTGGCGCAGTAGCTAGGTGACTCAGCATTAAATCCTCTGATGTTGGCTTTCTTTTCTGCTTTTGGAACCCATAAGGCAGATTTCAATTCCTGTGGCCAAGTTTTTTGGGTATTTTCTGTATCTGAATTTGAACCAGGTAGATGTTACACGAGTCGGCACCTTCTAAATCTAGGAACCAGCATTGTTAATTAACTTCTCCCTGGAACTAGAGTCCCCTATAATTGTAGAGTTTTCTAAGCTGCCACTTTTTGGAAACTTGACAGATTAGTTGTATTTACTTATTTTATTTCCTTGACCAACCGCCAGCCAAGATCACTGAGTCCACAACTAACATTTGTTGGAGACTCTCAGTGATTCTCGAGTACAGTAATAAAGGGGAATAGCCCAAGTCAGAACCAAGCCAAGGTTGCAAAAAAAAAAAACCCTGCTCTACTGCAATGAGGTTTTATCATCATTAAACTCCTTGTGGCCAGAGAAGAATCAAACAATTCCTCCCACCCCATAAAAACTTTGTCCTTATCATACCTATCTTACCTCTTCAATAGGCATCTTTACTCTTCCCTCTACACAAAAGAGATGATGATTTTATTCCCCAGAATTTTCTTCATTGTCTTCTATCACTGAAACTTTTCTAGTTCCTGCTTCATTGACCCCTCAACTTCCCTCTTCCCTCACACTCAAAACCTTCCCAATAATTGTGTGTAGTGTCTGTTTTCCTGTAACAGTGTCTAAGTCTGCTTGGACAATAACTAGTTTTAAGGTGAAACAGAACTTTATATACTAGGTGCTTCTCATACATAGTAGGAACATGAAACTTGTGTTCGGGAAGATGAATAGGGAGACAACATGAAGACTTTGAGTGATAGTTTTGACTAGAAAAGTAAAGAAAATATAATAAGAAAAGCTTTGGAGTAGAGTTAAGAAAAAAAAGACAGATATGCAGATGTGTTCTCCCTTCATCTTTACTACAAGAAAAACATTTGAAATAAGGTCTTGGGGTAAACCTAAAAACAGAATGAAATCCTGAGAATAATAAGGTGCTTTACAAGAGTGGCTAAGCCAGGCAAAAATGGCAATGCTGTCACTGTAAAGATAATTTTTTATTCTAAAATGCATGGGTCTAGACAAGAAACAGGGTGTTTGAAGTGATCTCTGGCCTCTAAGTAAAGGAGGAGAAGGCATTCATCATTCTGTCTGTTAAACAGTTAGGGGAGCAATTAAGAAAGTAGGAAAAAAATTCAATTCATGGACTGGAAAGATAGAACAGTCAGTAAGGCTCTTGCCTCACATATGGCTAACTCAGATTTAATCTCTTGGTATCCAGTATCATCCCCTGAGCATGGCCAGGAGTGAACTTCATGGCCTAAGTGCAGAGCCAGGCATATGTCCTTTGCACTGCTAAGTGTGACCCAAAATTTAGTAAAAAAAATATATATATATATATATTTATATATATATATATACTATTCATTGTAAAAAATTGCTTTTTTTAGGGGCCAGAGCAATGGCACAGTGGTAGGGCATCTGCCTTACACAGGGCTGACCCAGGACAGACCTCGGTTTGATCCCCCAGCATCCCAGACGGTCCCCTAAGCCAGGAGCAATTTCTGAGCACATAGCCAGGAGTTACCCCTAAGCATCACTGGGTGTGGCTTAAAAGTAAAAAAATTACAGTTTTCAGAACTCTACATTGTCACTCAGACCCTTGCTGTGACCCAGAAGTCAAGTCTCAAAAAATTAGGCACCAGGTATATATCAGGACTGAGCAAACCTCAGAAATTGGTGCATGTGACTGATACCATTAGAAGTAAAACAGGAGCAGGAATATTCTAAACCCAATAATATCTCTCTCCACCAAACTAAAAACTGTCACCCACCCATACCCACTACTCTTTTTAAGATGCCTATGGAAGAAAATTAGCCCATGAGATTCCAATTTTTTGATGAAAGGCATTAATTTAAATTCAGGCTCCAACTATCAAATGTGAAGTGGTAAATTATGGTACCCTTTTTTAAAAAATATCACACGCACTTAACTATACAATATGCAGATCAAAGCCTGCCCAAAAGCTGAATTTGTGACTTTGCAATGAATAATCTTGAAAGAAAAGGAGATTCTCAAGCAGCCTTCAAATTCAGACGGTGGATGCTACTTGGTCTAATCTAGAGCCATGATGCCACTATTCCCTCCTTTTTAGTTTTCTTTTGTTTGGTTTGTTTTGGGGCAATATCGGGTTGGGCTCAGAGTTACCCCTGGTTCTGTAACCAAGGATCCCTCTTGGTAAACTGGGTAACTACATGGGATGCTGGAGAGTGAGCCTGGATTGACTGCATGCAAGACAAGCTTCCTATCCTACGCACTGTGCTATCTCGCTGGCTCTTTCATTGTTTTGCTCCTACCTAGTTTTGTACATGTATTTGCCCCGCTTTCTTGGTTCTTGCCATTTATAAATTTCCTACATTGACTTTCTCTAAAAGGAGGAGCACCTGAACATTTTTCAATACAGAGATTCAGCCAGCTCACCACACATGCATACGCTTTCCTTTGTCAGTCACAGAAATGAAAGTGGACTAACATTAATATTCAGCAGAGTCACCTAATATCTGGAAAAGGAAGACTCAGGAGATGTGTTTCAGTTAAAGTTAAAAAGTATTTTTAATTTAAATTAAATTTAAATTAAAAATTTTAATTAAACTAACAACAGATGCTTTTTTAAATGTATTACTTTTGTTTGTTTGGGGGGGCCACACCCAGCAGAACTGGGAGGTTACTCCTCGGTCTGCACTCAGAAATTATTCCTGGCAGGCTCGAGTAACCATATAAAATGCTAATAATTGAACCCGGGTCAGCCACATGCAAGGTGAACACTCTAGCTGACAAGACTACTTTAGAGAAACACCAAACTGAAAAGTTCTTGCCTAAAAATGTCTTTTAAAACTGGATACATTATTTTTTTTTCAAAGACTGATACAGAGATTAGCTTAGTTTTCACAGTGACACTGGACCAGATTTAGTAGATGATCTTCTCACCTGAAAATGATATAAAGCATTGCTTGGTGGTATCAGAAATGTCAGAAACTAGAGGAGAGATGGTAACCTCAGAACATTGTTATTAACTGATGCAGTTTGTCAAACAAACTAAGATCGCATGCAGGTTGAAATCCACGTCTTAGATCAAACAGGTTTGCCTTAGTTTTGTTTTTATTTCTTTAGACACCTCAGACGACTGACTGCAACTGAAATGGTTTAAAATCAATTTTAACTCACTTTCTATTCATATTAGTATGAGAGAAGGGAGCCAATTTCCCTGGTTCAGTGGCAAAAGAGGCTAAGGGTTTCCATAGCAGAGAAAGAAGTTGATTTCAACCCAGACAAAAATTTCAAGCTTCAAGAGCTATGTCTGGAGTGCAAAGGATTTGTTACCTATAAAGTCCCATCCAGCTGGGAGAGTAAATATATTGCAGGACAGAACTTAGAATTTGAACCAGTGCCAGGTCAGCTGCCTCTGGAGCCCTGGTCTGTGATTCCAGCTTTCCAGGCTGAGGACTGTATCATTCACAGATTTCCAAGCAAAGGCTTACAAAGAAGAGAAGAGGAAGACTCAGTGAGAATTGACTGTGTGACTGTGAAAGTGTGTGTGTGTGTGTGTGTGTGTGTGTGTGAGAGAGAGAGAGAGAGAGAGAGAGAGAGAGAGAGAGAGAGAGAGAGAGAGAGAGGAGAAAGAGGAGGAGGACAGGAGAGAAGAGAAGAGGGAAGAGAGAACGAGAGTGAGAGAGTTCTCATTAAGAGAGCATCTATGATTTGACAGTCGCTCTGCTGCTTCTGTTCTTGCTGCTGCTTCTGCTGCGGCTGGATGGTCTCTCATTAGTTGAAAAGGACTGTGAGGGTGAGAGGAACTGCAGTTCTGAAGATTGAGCACTGCTAACGGGTCTACCTGCCAAACAGATTCTATGAGATTTGCTGTGGGATTGGAAACTTGGAGTTATTACTGCCTCATCGACCAGTAAAAGCAGACAGTGCTACAAAAGGAAAGGTAAGAGGAAAATTGTTCACTTTGGGGTATGTGGGGCAGGGGGCACCGGTGATGGAGGCTCAATGGCTTGCAATTTTGAAGCAAAAGAATTAGAGTCTGAGAGCAAATGCAAAGGCAGAAGATTCCTCCCCAGCTTAATTGAAGGTTTTCCCCGTGCCTTTTTTTTCTTTATTATACTTACTAAAGCATGGAGAGATTTCTTTGTATTTATTTTTTTCCTGTGCAGATATTACTTATGGTTTCACATTGGTCAGTGTTTAAAAATGGGACCCTTTATATTTTTTATTTTTATTTTTTTCTGGTTCACTTTATTTAAGCATTTGACTCTAATAAAAGGGAACAGGTCTCTCTAAACTGTGCTGGCCAGAACAGCAACTGATTCTCCACTTGAGTTGCAGTAAGGAGTTTTCAGGACTATATAGAAGCCCTAACACTGCAAAAACTATGATAGATGAAAGGAGAAAAAAGCATTACCCATATCTGTGACTTGGCCAGACATGGAGACAGAATGAATGAACATGGTCTTAACTTGTTTTAACTGTTCACAGGGGGGAGGCAGCCACTCTGAAAAAAAAAAAAGCCTGGAGAGAAGATGTTTTGAGTAGAGTGTCAGCCCAAACTTCAAGCCCCGAAAGATGGAAAATGAGACAGTGAGTGAACTGAACCAAACACAGCTTCAGCCACGAGCTGAAGTGGTCTTAGAATACCAAGTGGTCACCATCTTACTTGTACTCGTTATTTGTGGTCTAGGCATTGTGGGCAACATCATGGTAGTCCTGGTGGTCATGAGAACCAAGCACATGAGGACTCCCACAAACTGCTACCTGGTGAGTCTGGCCGTAGCTGATCTCATGGTCCTGGTGGCTGCTGGCCTGCCCAACATCACAGACAGTATCTATGGTTCCTGGGTCTACGGTTATATTGGGTGCCTTTGCATTACTTATCTCCAATATCTGGGCATCAATGCATCTTCATGTTCAATCACAGCTTTTACTGTTGAGAGGTACATTGCAATCTGTCATCCCATCAAAGCCCAGTTTCTCTGCACATTTTCCCGAGCCAAAAAGATCATCATCTTTGTGTGGGCTTTCACATCTATTTACTGTATGCTCTGGTTCTTCCTGCTGGATCTCAATATTCACACATATAAAGATGCGATTGTGGTATCATGCGGTTACAAGATCTCCAGAAACTACTACTCACCTATTTACTTGATGGACTTTGGTATCTTTTATGTTGTGCCCATGATCCTGGCCACTGTGCTCTATGGGTTCATAGCTAGGATCCTCTTCTTAAATCCTATTCCATCGGATCCTAAAGAAAACTCTAAGATTTGGAAAAATGACTCAACCCATCAGAACAAGAACTTGAATTCCAAGTCCTCTAACAGATGTTTCAACAGCACAGTATCATCAAGGAAGCAGGTAAGTAAACTTGAGCCTCCCAAATCCATAGAGAAAATGTGCACTAGAGTGTCCTGTGAGATGGGATCAACTTTGCCCTACTGAGCAGGTATCCAAACTGAAATACAGCTAGCAAAATTGTCTCAGTGTAAGTTTCTGTTTTACATATTAAATTCATCTCTGAAGTAACTGAAGACTAATAGTGGATCAGTAATAATGTGAGAGCACAGAGTAGACAGGGAGATAGTGCAGCAAGTAGAGTGCTTGCTTTGCTAACCTGGGTTCAATGCTGAGTATCCAATATGGTTCCCTGAGCACTGAGAGGAGTGCTTCCTGACTGTTGAGCCAGGAGTAACCTCTGAGAACCACCAGGTGTGCCCTCTCCAATAAAAATGATAGCACATTCATAGGTACCAGTGCAAGTGCTATTAAATATAAGGACACAGAATCAAAAACTTTATAATTCCACTTCTTTTTTTCCCTTTATTAAACATCTTGATTACATATATGATTGTTATTAGGTTTCAGTCATGTAAAGTATAATTCCACTTCTAAAGCGTGTGTGCCTCGCTGGAAATAGTTATCAAAATATTTAGATTATTTTTGTTGTAGGGAGCAGGTAATGTGTTTAGTAATTTTTTTAATTTCTAAAAAATATTAAAGTTTCTTTAGTAATTTGTTTGCAGGGCAAATGTTTTTTAAAGTAACTTTGATAAGAGCTGAGTCCAAACTATAACAAATTATGTATATACCTTTTAGATGGATCACAAGACACTTAACAAAGAAAAGTTTCAGGTTTATTTGTTTAACTGAGGAAGGATTCTATCACTTTCTTTCCTAGTTCCTGAAAAGTGACCCAGTTTGCAAAAACTAGAAATGGACTTGGTTCAGACAATGCTCTCAGGAAAAAAGACCAAGCTCATTTTGTTATAAAGAATGATTGAAAGTTTTGAAATGTTTACTGTTCCAACCAAGTATAACTGAAAACCTCTCTAGGCTGTCACATAATCTCAGTTCCCTGGAGTAAGCTGACTAGTGGTTTTAGTTGTGAATGGGATTCTACTTTACTACAAAAATATGGTTCATAAGAAAATACATACTCTGTGTTTCCACATTGCTCATCACTATACTTTTCCAATTTTTACAAAATTGCTCTTTTTTATGACTTAACGTTTAGTAAAGTTCATGTTCCTCCTTTGCTAAATGAAATAAACATCTGAAAATATCTGTTCTCTTTGCTGAAAAAAAAATCTGAAAAAAACTGTCGAATTCAACATCATTTTTTTCAAATTAGTTGTTTTTCCATTTTTGTTTCTGGAGGGAATACAGGTGTTTCTTTCTGTGTTTTAGGTAAGAAACCAAGGTTACTTTTAAAAGTTTGCATATGGATCATCCATGGTATTATTTTTAAACTCTAGATTGCTAAAATATGAATAATGGTAACTGGACAGATGGGCATACAGTGAAAAAAGCTGAGAATGGAAGTGTTTTATATACATGAAATGAACAATGAACTAATACAAAAATTGTACAGAATTTTAAATGATTCAGTAAAACTTGATTTATATACTTTGTTATTAAAAATGCCTGGGTGCTATAAAGGAAATATCTAAAACTATTACTAGCTCTGAGTTTTCTACTACTTTGTATAAAGTAGTAGTACCTCATACAAAGTATATCTGGCCATGTGTTATTCAGTAATTGATTTTGAAAAATTTAGAGAGATTTGCCAAGACAAACATTAAGCAATACAATATGAGGACAAGAATCTATACATCTAAATTAGAGGTCAAACATAGGGTCATATTTGCAACAAAGAAGGTCAATGACTAGATCCATTTCTTAACTTTAGCTATATATTTTTTTAAGTTTTGTCTGATCTAATGTCATCCCTTTCTAGTATAGTCATTAAGATCTATCAGTGTTAATAATGTCAGTTAAATGGCTAATTGTATATATTTTTTTAAGTTTTGTCTGATCTAATGTCATCCCTTTCTATTATAGTCATTAAGATCTATCAGTATTAATAATGTCAGTTAAATGGCTAATTGCTTTATTCATTCTATAATTTCAAAACACTTACAGTTGGACTATCATTGCAGAGGTTGTCTGATAGAAGCCAAGGCCAATGACTTGGCTCCTAACAGTCCTGGACTTGAATATCAGGGTCCTAATTAAGCTGTGTGACCTCTGTACTTAGAACTCTGTTCCTGAGTTTACTCATTTGTAAAATTAAATTAAAGTAACACAAAGGGTTGCTTTGAGGATGTTTGTATAGACACATCTAAAATAGTGACTATTAACATATATTTGAGTGTTTCTTAGCCTCCTTTTGAAATTTTTAATATATAGCATCTGTAAGGGAAATACAGATTTGCAAATATACTCTCATTGCTTAAACAGATAAATTGTTGAATTATTGTGCTTTTTGCACGGCAACTTCTCAAAGGAGAACTTCTAGTTAAGGTATTTGAAAATACACAGGAAGCCAGCTGTTCCAAAATGCACAAATAGGCTGTGGAGTGAAGGAAACCTTGTTAGAAATGTCAATAACTTGCTCACTGAGAAACAGGGAATGACATATAACCCAAAGAAATGCATTTAAGTAATAAATTGTTTAAATTAGTCTGTATTAGGGATGGAGTGAGAGCTCAAGTAAAGAAAGAAGAGGATTATAGGCTACGAGGAAGAGAAGGCTTTGTGGAAAGGGTTGTATTTGAAAAGGCTCTGTGTGAGTGGGATAATTTGGAAAGCAGAAGTCAAGAGAGACAGTGCTCCACCCAGAAAAAAATGTACTTGGTGAGGGGGGACACATGTTTGAAGAAAGGAAAGGAGGATTGTAGGGGGGAGGGGCATATTTATAATATGGAGTGATTTGGTTGATTCAAATAAATGTATTTGGTGAAACATTGAAAATTAAGGAGTGTGTGTATGTGTGAGAGAGAGAGAGAGAGAGAGAGAGAGAGAGAGAGAGAGAGAGAGAGAGAGAGAGAGAGAGCTTTTGTAAGAAATGAGAAAGACCGGGGTGGGCGGTGGCGCTAGAGGTAAGGTGCCTGCCTTGCCTGTGCTAGCCTTGGACTGACCACGGTTCGATCCCCCGGCGTCCCATATGGTCCCCCAAGCCAGGAGCAACTTCTGAGCACATAGCCAGGAGTAACCCGAGCATTACCGGGTGTGGCCCAAAAACAAAAATAAATAAAAAATAAAAATAAATAAAAAAGAAATGAGAAAGACCAACTCTCAGGGAGAAGAATTTGAACTTCTGCAGTGATAACAAGAATGTGAGTGTTGAGCAGACAGCTTATGTGATAAAAGTCATAGTTAAGGCTGACAGCTACAGAAGACCAAATTTGGAGGGCAAAAGACAAGTGGCAAAAAAAAAAAATCTTTTGGAATATTGATTATGATTAAGGCATAAATAAGGTCAGAAAATTCTCTACTGGGAAAAATTAAAATGTGAGCCTGAAAGATGTTTTCAAAGAATGCAAATATGGGGTAGGGACCTACTTAACACAGAGAATTAAGAGAAGTCAATATGGGCTCTAAGTTCTGAGTCTGGAAAATTGATAATGGCCCCAATGCATGGGACTTACAACCAGCTTCCACTGCCACTCTTGTCCCAAGTCAGTAACTTTTGTTCTGTTTTTACTCTCTTCTAAAAATAGTTCTTTTCTTACAACTTCAAAGGGTTCAAAATTCTACTTCCTATAACCCAAGAAAATGTATTTTAATATTTTCTGTGCATTTTCTTGTAGGCTACGTAAATTTATATTTTAGTAAATACTATCTGGACAAGGTCTTTCTTATCAAATTATTAAAGTCAAATGTGCATAGCCTAAAAGAATAACATTATTAAAAGAAACTAAAAAGGAGTATTTATATGTAAAGGACAAATTTGGGGGATTATTTTTAACTTATATCCCCAGTGCAGAACGTTTAGACCAAAAATCTATTTTCTCTTTTATTGAGAGATTAAAGGACATTATAAAAATCAACTGAATATTTGGTAAATTTAATGATATAAGCTACTCAGGCTAATAGTTTAGATTTGTGTAGACAAAACAATTAACTGATAGACTAAATTTTTGCTTTACAATTGGCTATTTTTACTCTAAAAAGAACAATATAAATGATGACATTTGTCACATTTCAACCCCAGGAGTCCCTTTCTTCAATCAATTCAGATATTCAGCATTAAGTACCAAAGAGATCTCTATTATTCGACCCCATAGACTTATGGTCCAAATCAACTGGATTGCATAGACAAAATTCTGCCTTTCTCTCCATCCACTTGCCCTTTGCTCCTCTCTTGCCCTATTCAGTGAGACCAACCCCATCCCAAGCCCCCATCTTTTTTGTTTGTTTGTTTGAATTTTTTGTTTGTTTGTTTTCTTGGACCACACACCTGATGGTGCTCAGAGGTTAATCCTGACTCTGTGCTCAGAAATCACTTCTGGCTTGGGAGATCATATGGGATTTCAGAGATTGAACTCATGTGCATCCAGGGTCAGCCACATATGTGCAAGGCAAATGCTTTACCACTGTGCTACCACTCCAGCTTCCATTTTAACTATCATTTTAGTAATATCCAGTGGGGCGAGGAAATGCAAAACACTAGATAATGATCTTATATATAGCTTCTTCCTTCTTCATCTGCCTCCCTCCAATATCCATCTCCAACACCATTGACTTTTTACTTAATTTTACTTATTTTGCTATGCATTTATTTGTGTAATTTCCTTGTGGTATAGAGATCAAACCCAGGTATCAGGCATACAGAGTAGCACATTACTTTAGAAGCAAGAAATCTGCCACATGGAAAAACCTTTAAGACACAAAAGAAAGAAGCAAGAAAGAAGCATAGTTTTGGGGTGTTGGAAAGTAGGGCTGGTATTTGGAGGATGAAGTCTTTATGTTGTGTCATCAAAGATCACAGAGCAAAGTGATCATACTAGACTCTTTAGCAACAAACTAAGTTATACTTCTTTCCTCTGTTAATTGAAACAGTTCTTCACAATTCCATCTATTATTTTTAATTGGTTTTTGCTTTTAAATTTCTAATTTTTTTCTGGTTTAAGTATATCCATAAACCATAAAGATCTGGGGCAAGAGGGGTAGTATTTACAGTTCTACATAGTCCTAGAGGATGTCCAGGTAGAACCCTGGAAGTCCCCAGGATTTCCACCAGGAACACGTGGTTGAGCATCACTGCATCCTCAGGCTTTCACATTAAACTTTGAGCTCAGTTGATGTGCACCATGTCAAAGCAGCCTTCCCCATCCCACAACCACTCTCTGAAAAAAAAAAGACAACTATAAATATCTGTGTGCTGACATGATGCAATAAACTCTAGTGGAAAGATAAGGGCACATTTGTGCTGAGTATGGTGCAGTAGCATTGTGTTCTAAATCACACAAGCATTTACACTTTTATAAAAACAATCTTAGTTCAATAAAATATAAAAAGTTAAATACAGTATGAAGAGTTTTAGGTTGGAGAAATAAACAATTTTGTTCACCTATTGCACATATATTCCAGGTATTCTTATGGTTATTATTTTAAATATAAATACTTTTCCAAGGCTTGGGCATGTGGCTGAATGTACATAATTTGAATACATGAAATTTGGGTTCAATGTCCTACACTAAAAGGAAAGAACCATGTCATTTTCAATTTATACCCTGAAAATGTAAATAATTTTATATAGAGATAAGTAAGTCTAAATAAAAATAAAAATAAAAACTCATAAGTTTTGTGTTCTTGCAACACACACTGGTTATTCCCAAGTTTATACTTATGGTTTTGAATCATAATTCTACTAGAAATAAGTGCTTCTTATAATCCTACTAAGATCCCAGAAACACACACAGTAAGTAGCACACAAAAATCACAAATGACAGAGTCTAAGAGGTATTGATGCTTTAGAGTAAATTTTGCATGATCATTGGGCCGGGAAGGTGGTGCTACAGGTTAGGTGTCTGCCTTGCAAGCGGATAGACCGCGGTTCGATCCCCCGGTGTCCCATATGGTCCCCCAAGCCAGGGGTGATTTTTGAGTGCATAGCCAGGAGTAATCCCTGAGCGTCAAACGGGTGTGGCCCAAAAACCAAAAAAAAAAATTTTTTTGCATGATCATATTTTATATGACCAAACTAGGAAAATTATGACAACAATTCAGGGGAGTAAGACCAAATTTAGAAGAACATTCAGAGGCTAACTCACTTGCTCAGGGTCACACAATTAGTTGTGACAAGACCAGAACCTAAATCCCAAAATCTAGCTCCAGCCCCTTACAGTAATATCAACTGTAAAGGAAAGAAAATTCAAATAAGCAAATATGGAAAAGATTAGTATAAAATTTTATGAAATAATAAAATGAAAGCAGCATAGGGAGATTTGTCAGGGTTTTAATTGAATGAGAGAAAAGAAATTTTTCCAGGTTAAGTTGGAAGAATATGCCAATTTTATCAACAAGAGGAAAAAAATACAGCAATAAGATAAGTGTGTTCTGTTTGATGGGTAACAATGATTAAGATTCTCCTTCAGGAGACATGGAAAATAAGTTTGGAGACGAGACAGATCATAGCTAGATGAATTAAGTTAGTAAACCAAGCCCAGGATTGTAACCAACACATTTTCCATTTCTTCCTCATTCTCTGCTATTTCCCCTAGGAAGAAGTCTCCATGCCATAGACTCTCGGTGATCTCCTTCTAGGCATGTGTAGAACCTTAATCAGTTGCCTTTTTTGACAGCTTCAGTTTTGGTTTCAGAGTTTTCTGTTTTCTTTGTTTTGTTTTTGAGGGGTCACACCTGTTGACACTCAGGGGTTACCCCTGGCTATGCGCTCAGAAATCACTCCTGGTTTGAGAGACCATATGGCATGCTGGGGATCGAACCTCTGTCAGTCCTAGGCTAGAGCTTGCAAGGCAGACGCCTTACCTCTAGGACCACCACGCCAGCCCCTGTTTCAGAGTTTTCTAAATTTCTTAAGTAGTTTTTTCCACTTCCAGCCTATCCATTATATGGCTATTTTCTCACCTCTTAGTTTTCTTTTTTCTCTGTACTTTAGACAAGGAAATCAATCTCTCTACATCTTCAAACTGTAGTAAAAGCTGGATAATCAACTTTTCTGTCACTTAATTGCCCACTTCCAATTAGTTCTCTGGTGTACTAAATGCCAACTGGATCATCATTTGAATTCTTATACTCCTATTTATTATAGTTTGCAATCCTAAGTAATTAATCTGGCATATATATTTATGATCTTCTCTATGTATTCATCTTTCCCAAATTTATTTTCCCTTGTCATCATCTTGCCATTCTAAACACTGTTTCCTAAGGTGACCACACATTAGCAAGCTTTTAAAACATTCTTCTGACTATAAGCCTTTTATGTTCCTCACACTGAATTGCTATTCCCAATTCACTCTTAAAGCAGATTCCTTATCTCCACTGGCAGGATTGAGTGTATTTTTCTTCCTTTTGCACCTGTACAGCCCACCATGTTGTTATCCAATCTATTTTTACCAGTAAACCATATCCCAAACTATTGAAAATAGGATTCCATTCATGTTTCTGTGAGAACATTGCCTGTAATAGTGTTTATGGACATGTTATAGATAAGGAAACTAATGAAGAATGGATAAGGAAAATGGAAAAATCAAATATGACTCTCACAATTTTTTCCAGAAGACTAAAAATAGGGGAGTTTTGAAAGATATGTTGAGAAAATAATGTCTAAATCAGCCTCAGAAATTTTCCATGTAAGAGCACTGAAAATTACCCCTTGTAAATAATCTGGCCCAAGATTCAAGTGTTCTTTACCAATACAATGCTATTACATGTGAGTATTGAGAAGTTCTTAGAATAATGTAAGGAAAATATGACTAGAAACTTCAAATGAAAGAAAGACAGACCAATAGTAATTGAGTTCTGAATCTTCACATTTAGAAAGCTAGAAGACTAGAAACTTTGCCAAAAACGAAAGATCTATTTGTTCCTTCTTGGTTCCAAGCCATAGGGACAATGATCAAGTTTTAGTGGATATTACTGATTAAGAAGGAAATTAAAGAATGATGTTCAGAGGTATATATACCTAAAGCTTAAATCATATAAATCAATGTTACTTCAAGTTTTAAAAAGTGACTTTTTGAGGAATAGATGTGGTTATATAAAACTTAGATGGTATGATCTTTACCACGAGAGTCAAACACATTTTTAAAACTGCACAGGAGGCACATGAGAAAAATTTTAATATTAAAAATTAAATTACCTCTGAAAATCAAAGAAGTCTAACGGCATCACACATTAAAAAGTAAACAATGTAAAGCAGATAACCATTTTAATTGAAATAGAAATGATAGCATCAAGTTAGAAAAAAGTAATACAACCTTGCATAACCAGTGACCTCTTATATTGCCCCCAAAATAGTTATATAGTCATTGTAAGTAAGTAAAACATTCTTCATTTCTTCATTCTCTGCCATTGTTTGAGTTTTATGGGAATTTATGACTATAGGAGGACTCAGCATATTTTTTGCAAAATATTTTTTGCAAGCATTATTTTTTGCTTAGAAAATAAGGAAGTAACTGGAAAAAGGTGAAAAGAGAGAAAAAGGACAAGCTGAATACTTGAGCACCCCATAAATGTGTTGTGGTGGTTCTGTTGTTGTTGTTGTTGTTGTTGTTGTTGTTGTTTAAGACCACACTTGGCATATTCAGAGACTACTGGTTCTGTACTCAGGGATCACTCCTAGCAGGCTCAGGGGACCATATGTGGTGCTGGAAATTGAACCTGGTTGGGTCTCTTGCAAGAAAAGTACACTACCTACTGTACTGTCATTCTGGTCCCAAATTTTTATTTTTATCTTATTTTTTAGTCATAGTTGGTAAAAAAAAAAACAGTTCTTGTTTATTTTCACTATGTTCTCAAAGTGGATATAAAAAAACTTTTATGATTTTCACTGAATAATAATTATTTGCTTCAGAGAATGTGCCCCAAAGAACACTTATTCTTCACTTCTTTTTTTTTTTTCTTTTCTCTCTCTTTTTTTTTTTGTTTTTTTTGTTTTTTTGGTCACACCCAACAGTGCTCAGGGGTTACTCCTGGCTCTGTGCTCAGAAATTGCCCCTGGCAGGCACAGGGGACCATATGGGATGCTGGGATTCGAACCACTGTCCTTCTGCATGAAAGGCAAATGCCTTACTTCCATGCTATCTCTCCGGCCCAACCACTTCTTTTTTCTAATTGTTTTCTTTATTTAAGTACCATGATTATATACATAATTGTAGTTGGGTTTCAGTCATAAAAAAACGCCCTCCTTCACCAGGGCAACCTTCCCACCACCAATTCCCCCATCTCCTTTCTTTCCTTACCCTGCTTGTATTCAAGCCAAACATTCTCCTTCTCTCATTCATTAACATTCTCATGATAGTTAGCATAGTCATCTCTCTAATTAAACTCACCCCTCTATGTGGTGAGCTTCACATCGAAAGCTAGTCCTTCCAGCCATCATCTCTGTTGTCTCTGGACATTATTACAATAATGTCTTTTATTTTTCTTAAAACCCATAGATGAGTTAGACTATTCTGTGTCTTTCTCCCTCTGGCTTATTTCACGCAGCATAATAAATCCCATGTACATCCATTTATAGAAAATTTCATGACTTCATCTGATAGCTACATAATATTCCATTGTGTAAATGTACCACAGTTTCTTTAGCCATTCATCTGTTGAAGGGCATCTTGGTTGTTTTCAGAGTCTGGCTATTGTAAATAAATAGTGCTGCAATGAATATAGGTGTGAGGAAGGCATTTTTTGTATTGGTTTGTGTGTGTGTGTGTGTGTGTGTGTGTGTGTTTTCATAGGGTATATTTTTAGGAGTGGTATATCTGGTTCCCCTATGGGAGCTTAATTTCCAGTTTTTTAAGGAATTTCCATATTGTTTTCTATAAAGGCTGAACAAGATGGCATTCTCACTAGCAGTAAATGAAACTTCCTTTCTCTCCACATCCTTGCCAACACTTATTGTTCTCATT
This sequence comes from Suncus etruscus, assembly GCF_024139225.1. Taxonomy (NCBI): domain Eukaryota; kingdom Metazoa; phylum Chordata; class Mammalia; order Eulipotyphla; family Soricidae; genus Suncus; species Suncus etruscus. The sequence goes on along the minus strand of NC_064852.1, from coordinate 143,625,382 downwards.
CTTTGTGATGTGTGCCAGTCTCTGTGGTGTGAGATGGTATCTCATTATTGTTTTTGTTGCATCTCCCTGATGATTAGTGATGTGAAGTATTTTTTTCATGTGCCTTTTGGCCATTAGTATTACTTCTTTGAGAAATAGTCTGTTCATTTCTTCTCCAATTTTTTTGTTGTTGTTGAGGTTAGATTTTTTTTTCTTGTTAAGTTCTGTCAGTACCTTGTGTATTTTCAATAGAGCCCCTTATCTGATGGGTATTGGGTGAATGGTTTCTCCCATTCTGTGGGCGGCCTATTTCCTTTGAGACGCAGAAGCTTCTCAGCTTACTATAGCCCCATTGATTTATCTCTGCTTCCACTTGTTTGGAGAGTGTTGTTTCTTTCTTGAAGATGCTTTTACTCTCAATGTCATGGAGTGTTTTACCTATGTGTTTTTCTATATACCTTATGATTTCTGGCCCCAAATTTTTAAAGATCATTATAACTTAAAGTGGAGTCACTCAACCAATGTGGGACTGAGAACTCTGTTTCTTTTCTGTAAATATTTGTCTTAGTAACTGATACTACTTGGCAAATATCTAAAAGATGATTCATACAGAAAATGAAGGAGGGGTAGGAAAACAGGATAGAAGAGTGCATGGCTATAATTTCTGCTTTACCAGGGAAGACACGTATAGGCTCTAATTAAAGATTAATTTGATAATGAAATATTTAACCAAAAATTATAAAGTGCCCAGCTGAACCTTCAGGAATTTCTATATGAATCAATTAGCCATAACTTAGAATAAATCAAACACAAGTTAATGCATTTGTGCAAACCAACTGTAAGATATTATACTGGAGTAATAAATGGTCTTATTAAATTAATAGAATCCACTTTAGTGTTTTAATATGTGGCATGAGGAAACTTTAAAAATGGCATAAATTTGTTCAAAGTTTCTATTATTTAATTGAAAATCAATAAAATATTAATGCATTAGGGGCTAGAGCAATAGCACAGAGGTAGAGCATTTGCCTTGCATGTGGCTGACCTATGATGGACCTTGGTTCAATTCCAAGAATTTCATATGCCCCCCCACAAAGCCAGGGGCGATTTCCGAGTGCATAGCCAGGAGTAATCCCTGAGCATCACCGGGTGTGGCCCAAAAAGCAAAAAAAAAAAAAAAAAAAAAAATTAACACATTATACACTAAAACAAAATGAGTAGAACAATATCTACTCATAGAAAATTCACACTCTAAAACAGAATCCAGAGAGTTGGTCTATTAAAGCCATAGGAGAATAAGCATTCTCATGGGAAAAGAAAAATATGTGTTATTTCTCAACGATTTAAAAGAAGGTGTGTATCAGAAGACTTTTGGAGAAAGAGGAATCTTAAACTATACCTTGAAAATTAATAGCTTATAAGGTTAATAAAAAGAAGAGGTTTTATGAAGTGTTAATTCTCCAAGTATAAGCCGAGAGTCTAGAAAGAATACAATTTGTCCAGAAAATTTTTTTTGCCCAAAAAACTTTAAGTAGCTCCTCAATGTTGGAATAACCAATGAAATAATCAGGGGAAAAGGAAAAAATGGTCTTTTCCTAGTATATAGAAAGATTTGGGCACTATTCTAAAGTCTCTGAAAAGAAAAGGAAAGATTGCAAAGCAAGGAGCATTTTAATCATATTTATATTTGAGTCAGATATTTAGATTTGACTGTCTTCAGCACAGGCAGATATTGAAACAAAGACTAGGACATTAGTCAGGAGAATGGCAACAATAATATGGAAAAATACTATTCTGAAAAAATAGGAGAAATAAACATAGATTAGAATCCATAGATTTAATATGAGTACATTAGTGGGGCTCGGGGAGAAAGGTATCAAGGGTAACTCTGTGATCCATTGAGAAAGATTTTGGTAGATAGCTAATAGCCTACAATATGGAATTACATGTCCTGAGTTCATGTTGTTAATTGTCTAAGTTTACACATCTGTACGAATGCAAACCATAGTACCTCTCATTGTAGTTATTAGGATTTAGTGCAAATATTTTTACAAAGTACTAGTAGATGATGCTGGGAATATAAAAATAGTATGTTATGTACTATTACTATAAGAACTTCACTAAATAAGAAATATATGTGAGATATTAATTATCAGATGTTTAATGAGAATGATCATGCTGAGTTCTGTTCTGCCTAGGTGGTATTTGAAATGTTTGTAGAATAAAAGTGAACAGTGAAAAATAACATATATTTCAAAAGAGCTATGACCTAGAGACATAGATTTGTGGGTAAAAATATTTATTAAAATCTAGAGCAGATATGATTCATACTTAAAATCTAGAGCAGATATGATTCTTTAATGGAAGAGAACAAAGGCCCTGAAGTAGCTAAATTTCTGAGGATATGGGAAAAAAAAGACTGTGGAAGAAATGGAAGGAACCAACAAAGAGAGAAGAGAAAATGGAGCCTTTTAATAGTAGTCAATAGTAAGAGGTAAAGATAAAGTTAGAAAGACCCCCAAATAAACTCTGGTAACATTCTACTAAAAATTTGCTTTACTGGGCCGGGAAGGTGGCGCTAGAGATAAGGTGTCTGCCTTGTAAGCTCTACCAAGGAACGGACCACGGTTCGATCCCCCGGCGTCCCATATGGTCCCCCCAAGCCAGGGGCGATTTCTGAGCACATAGCCAGGAGTAACCCCTGAGCGTCAAACGGGTGTGGCCCAAAAACCAAAAAAAAAAAAAAAATTTGCTTTACTATTAAGTGAAACAAATGGAGCACTAACTGGATACAAGAGTAAACAAGCTGTTTTAATAAACTTAATATGGGGAATAGAGTTAAGAGAGGAAATCTGAGAAAAATAGTAGTAATTGGAAAAAGTGAGGATATTTTATATATACATATATACATATATATACATAAATAACATGAAAGGAACCTGAACCTAAACCTGCATCTAAACCTGTTTAATTTTTAATAGTAAAGATCTAGTTAAAAGTAGATTTCTACAACTTGCCCAAAAGGTCTATCTGAAGATCTATTACCAAATCAATAAGAACCTGGTGTTTCATATATCCCTTTTCAAATGCACAGAGTGGACCCATCATAGAAAATATTCTATGAGGCTCCACTCATCCTCACATCTTGAACTGGGCCTTATCTTTTTTGGGGGGCCACACCCATTTGACACTCAGGGATTGCTCCTGGCTATGCACTCAGAAATTGCCCCTGGCTTGGGTGAACCATCTGAGACACCACCGAGGGATCCAACTGTGGTAGGACATAGGCTAGCGATGCAAGGCAGATGCCTTACCTCTAGCACCACCTCTCTGGCCCCAGAACTGGGCCTTATCTTACTCTCCATCTTTGGCTGATCTGGCTGGTGTTCACAATCCTTTTCCTTTAGCATCATGACCCTATTCACCCTGGAAATATACTCAAAGTACATTAACCTTGCCTCTGAGACAATTCAATCCACATTGCACAATATCAAATTAACTTGACATAGCTGCTGATTTTTTCTTAAAGGAAAGTGGTACTAAGAGGTATAAACACTAAAATAGGGATCTATATGCTCATGGGTGTTGGGCCCTTTTCAATCCCATGTTATTCTACTGTGGTTTTGTGCCTCACTAGAACCCTTGAGATGCGCTGCCTAGTCTGCCACTTCCTTATGTAGAGCACTCTGGTTCACAATGCAGCAGATGCAGGCTCTGTTTCTCCCTGCTCAAGGAGTTTCAAGGAAACTGTGCCAGTCACTCAAAATCCAAGACAGAAACAGAATCCAGGCCTGTGGACAGTTGCTGTGATTGACTACAGCTTTTAAGCTAATGAATAGCAGTCTCTGTTGCTGGCTCTTCCCCAACTCCACCCTTTTTCTCAGCATATTTAATTAAGAGTGCTTAGTAAATCACATCAGACTTATTGTTCCCAGCCTAGGCATGTTTAAAATGGGCAATTCTCCATGCATCTGCCACAAGTACAAGAAGAGGTCTTGAGTTTGGTTTTACTTTTTTTTTTTTTTTTTATAATTTTAAGGACTGAATCACCAAAAGAAAAGTTAGGATCATATTAAACTGTGCAGTTAGTCTGAAGACAGAAAACTCTGGATGACCATTACACGACTTACCTTCTCAACTAATGTGTAATGGCCACTCAGAAGCTTGCAATAACATTTAAGGAAAGTTTACTACTTTTGTAAACTGATAGTTAACTATAAATTCACATAAAAACTGTGCTGCTGACTAATGCTACTGAAATTCGGTTCAATTCACTCAAGAAAGTCCCCTTTCTGCCAGATCAACCAATTCACCACGATGCCCTTATTATATAGAAACATTATAGCATCTTTCCAAATTATTAACGTAAAAATGATGGTTAACTTTATTGATTAATTTGTCAAAAATGTATCACTTTCATGTAAATATGACATTTTTATCTCAGTAACAACATAATGCAATACACATTCTAAAGAAGAGGTAACTTTGCTTTCTCCAGAAAGCCTGAAAATTTTGCTAAATACCTCCCCAAGTGAGTCTTACAATATTCTTCTACTCTAATTCAAAGTCACTGCTTTAATATCCTCAAATTCTTCCATTAATATCATGGGCCAGACTGCCTGTCTGGTATACTTTCCACCTACATAACCTGGAGAACAATCTCCCATTTTCAGGAACAGTTTATTGTTACTTCTGACTTGTAATATTACTGAGTTCTTACCATATGCCAGACATCATGCTCAGTAGTTTTTATACCTTGTCTTATTTGTACCTATAATACAAGTACAATTTATTATTTCAACTTTAATAATGAGGATATTGAAATTCAAAAATGCTAAACTTAAGTCACTCAATCAATAAATAAAAAAACAGGGAGCCTAATATTAACAGCAAATTCAAAGCCTCTGCTAACAAACACATTCTGCTTCCTTACATTCTTGACCCTAGTACTAATTTCACTTTAGTCCTAGATGAGGGTCATCTAGGTGACAGGTAGTTCACCTACCTGTCACAACATGGATCCAATCTATTTTAGTGGCTGATGGGTCCCTTTATAAAATGTGATCTCTTTCTGCCCTGCTCTTGTCTGGACTAGGGACTTGTCTGGACTCCATGCTAATATTTAAAAATAGGCTCAGTCTATTTTCAGTCTGAGCACTGTATATACTGGGAGGGATATACTTAGGGAAAGTGTAACTGCCTGTATATCTGGAAATTTAACTAATTAATTAATTCCTCATGTCGAACATCTGCTCAAAATTTTCAGGCTCTGTGTATATGTGTGTGTATGTGTGTGTGTGTGTGTGCGTGTGTGTGTGTGTGTGTGTGTGTGTGTGATTTTGGATACATACCTAATGTATTCAGGAATTAACCCTGACTTATTTCTCCCTGCAGTACTTAAGGGTCTATGCAGAGCCAGATATCAAACTCTGGGCTCCAATGTTAAAAACTTGCACTCAGTCCATTGAGATATGTCTTCTTCCCCACCCCCTGCACTATTAAAGACCCTGGAAACAGAGTAATGAGTGCTAACATTCAAAATAAAAGAGAAAAAATTGTAGAGAGAGTAAATGAATAAATTGAAACATATTTAGCAGTACCAGAAGCACATCATGTTGGGAGAAAAAATTAGGCATAAAATGGAGAGGGGTGTTGAATGATAAGATAGGAGAGGTTGAGAAGTAGTAAACCATTCATTTTTCAAATGCAGTGTAATTTTCATTCTATATGCAGAAACTAGCACCCTAGCAAATGCCATTTATAAATCAATACCTAAAAATGCTTTTTTTCTATTGAAAAAATGTTAAAATATCAGGCTGGCCTACATAAGTCATTTGGCTCTTAGGCTCAGGAAGCATAGTATTAATGATACTCTATATACATTATGCAAAATTTTATCACACCAATTCTAAAAGTAAATGGATTCTACATTCTGATTCAGAATGAAAACAGTTCCCAGTAGTGGCAAATAAGGGATTCTAGATAGATCGGAAACTATTAAGTCTGTGATAAACGTTCTTTTATCAAAACAGTTCTAACACTCTCCATTTTTGTGAGAGAAAACATGGATATTTCTATCTAGTTCTTTTCACCTGGGGAACAAAAAAGGATTTGTCTTTTAAGGAAAACTAAATGTATTTTTTCCATAACAGAGCAGGTAAAGCACACACTGGGGCAAATCTCCTGCATCCAATCTGGATTTTTTGTTTTTTTTTTGTTTTAATTTTTGTTTGGCTTTTGGACCATATCCAGTGACTCTTCACTCAGGAATGAATCCTATTGGGTCCTTTGGACCTAAGTGGATTTCTGGGGATCCAACTCTGCCCACTATACTATCTTTCTGGCCCCTGTTGTTTATTAAAGAGATATGCACATATTCCATGTTTATCATGGCATTAATTATATTAGCAAGAGCTGGTAACATCCTAAATGCCTATCTCTAGGTGACTGCATAATAAACCAGTCCAATCGAATCCAATATTTTGTTATATGTCCACCTAATTAAATAGTTATTCAGCCATGGAAAAGCAACCTATGAAAACCTGTCACTTGCAACAGTTGAAGGTTTCTTTCCTTCATGAAAGATAAAGAACTCCTTCATTGTGTTCTTTTAAGAGCTAGAGATTGACTAAGCTAAAACATAATAAAGCTTTTAGAACAGGGTTTGATGCAGTTCATAAGAACCACTTCTTTTGTTAGTTCTGAAATAATAGGCCATTTTCTTAGCATTTACCAAGCTCCAAGCACTAGCATAAGCACTTGATATACATTGTGGCATTTATTCACACAGCCATCCTGAGATGTAGGTCAAATTCCTTTTCTCTTTTTACTACAGAGAAAGCCGAGTCTCAGAAATAGCAACAAACCCAAATACTAACAGCTGGTAAGTGTTTGAGCCAGGATAACAACCCAGAGTGACTGCTATAAAAGAGGAGTCTCTGACATTAGTGGATTAGCAGAGTCTGGTATAAAAATCAAGGGATTGTCTTATGTAGTGTCTCGGGAGACCAACTACCATCTATGTGTAAATGTAGTTTTGCTAATTGGTTTCTATCCCTCTTTAATTTGATCATCCATCCTAGTGTCTGCAAAAGTAGCTTCCAGAATTATTAAGGGAATGCTTTGAGTGTTGTTTGTCCAGTGATATTGTTAAAGATGTGTGATTCTGTTTAAAAAAATAAAATTTTATTTCACCCCAAACTTTGACTCACAAGCTGAGAGCCAGCGGTACTTGGTCCAGAACTCTCATTGATTTTTGTGAGGATGTAAATGAAAACCTTTTCAAAATCAGCTATAAATTATAAGAGTCCTTTGAAAAGGGCTATTGCCATTGATTATCTTATGAAAAGTGTCCAACTCTTCCATTGGTTGACAGACTACGGTCATGAGTCAGATCTGCTTCTTCTGTTTCTCCAAAGCTCTGTGATTGCTAAATATTAGAATCACATATTTAAGTAATTATTACAAACAATATATTTTATCTCATCGTGATTAAAATATATACTAGCTGATTGAAGTGTCACATTCTCAAGGAGATTGGTTAAGGTTTGATTTCCACCGAGCTCCCAGACAGGAAAGGCAGTTCCCATTCTCCTGTCTGATTAGGTCAGGGGGAACAGTTCCAGTTGGTTGGGTTTTGTTTTGTTTTTTTGTTTTTTTTTGTTTTTTGGTTGTTGTTGTTGTCAGTTTTTGGTATTGTTGTTGTTGGTTTTTTGTTTTTCTTTTTTGTTTTTTTTTGTTATTTGTTTGTTTGTTTGTTTTTGAGTCACACCCAGCAGCACTCAGGGGTTACTCCTGGCTCTATGCTCAGAAATCGCTCCTGGCAGGCTTTGGGGACCATATGGGATGCCGGAATTTGAACTACTGTCCTTCTGCATGCAAGGCAAATGCCTTCCCTCGATGCTCTCCAGTTGTAGAGATCCGCAGAAAATATTTCACACAGTGCAAAGATATAAAAATAAATGAGTTCAGGAAATTCAGAGCTCAAGCAAGGAATTTAAACCACAAAAGCTTTTTGCTCCTAAGATGGAGCAGCTCAGTGGAAGAAGACCAAAGAATGAGCCCCAGCATTCCTCAGACCCTTGCTTTTATTGACAAGAATCAGGTACTACCTTAAGATGGGAGCAGAATACCAAGTAAGGAATAATCCAATATACTATCACCAGGTCACACCCTAGGATGGGTACAATAATTGATTAGGGTAGGATCAGTAACACAACAGCTGATCTTTTACGTAAGTTGCTGAACACTGAATTATCCAATTTAAAAGTTAATTTGTGAAAACATGAGATACTAAGTATAGGTATTGCTGCATGACCATTGCTCACCAGAAAGAAAGAAAGAAAGAAAGAAAGAAAGAAAGAAAGAAAGAAAGAAAGAAGAAAGAAAGAAAAGAAAGAAAGAAAGAAAGAAAGAAAGAAAGAAAAAGAAAGAAAGAAAAAGAAAGAAAGAAAGAAAGAAAGAAAGAAAGAAAGAAAGAAAGAAAGAAGAAAGAAAGAAAGAAAGAAAGAAAGAAGAAAGAAAGAAAGAAAGAAAAGGAAAGAAGGAAAGAAAGAAAGAAGAAAGGAAGAAGAAGGAGGAAGGAAAGAAAGAAAGAAAGAAAGAAAAAGAAAGAAAGAAAGAAAGAAAGAAAGAAAGAAAGAAAAGAAAGAAAGAAAGAAAAAGAAAAAGAAAGAAAGAAAGAAAGAAAGAAAGAAAGAAAGAAAGAAAGAAAGAAAGAAAGAAAGAAAGAAAGAAAGAAGAAAGAGAAATAAAGAAAGAAAGAAAGAAAGAAAGAAAGAAAGAAAGAAAGAAGAAAGAGAAAGAAAGAAAGAAGAAAGAAGAAAGAAAGAAAGAAAGAAAGAAAGAAGAAAGAGAAAGAAAGAAAGAAAGAAAAAGAAAGAAAGAAAGAAAGAAAAAGAAAGGTTACACACATAGATTTGTATTCCACAAAGTCACACAAACCATGAAAGTTCTTGTTAACCAGAGGCAGCTAAAACAAATAACTAATGTATTCCCTGTCTTCACTTGCTTCGGAGTTCCCCAAAGAAAATGTTTTGTCTAAAAAGAGAGAAAGAGAGATAGTGAGAGAGAAGAAAATGTATGCCCCAGAGACAGGAAGGGGAGAGGATATTAGGGAGGGTGAGAGGGAAACTGGGACATTGGTGGCAAGAAATGTACATTGGGGGCCAGAAAGATAGCATGGAGGTAAGGTGTTTGTCTTGCATGCACAAGGACGGTGGTTCGAATCCCAGTATCCAATACGGTCCCTCGAGCCTGGCAGGAGTGATTTCCGAGCGTAGAGCCAGGAGTAACCCCTGAGTGCTGCCAGGTGTTACCCAAAAACAAAAACAAACAAACAAAAAAAGAAATGTACATTGGTGAAGGCTGTACTTTGTAAAACTACAACTCAATAATGAACAACTTTATCTGTGGGGGAGAAAAGACAACTGTATGAAAACCTTTAATGACTGTAAATAAATAAAATGTTTTGTCTATTACATAAGTGAATTCTTAATTTGAATAAGATTCTAAAAATTGAAATAAGGGAGGCACCAAGACCAAACAGGTGCAAGTCTACTAAGTAGTAAACTAGGTACAGAGGGGACCACATTTTCTAGCAGCCCCGGGGTTGAGGGAGGAGGATTTGGGAGGTAGGACGAAAATGGAGGTGTAGGGAGGACAAATCGGTGATGGGAATCCCCTGATTTTATGTAAATATGTACCTAAAATATTATTGTCAACAATATGTAAGCCACTGTGTTCAAAATAAAAATTATATTTAAAAAAAGTCAATATATGAAATTAGACTAGTTGTATATTTCAATAATAATATCTGTAATCCTGCCACTAACTCTTCAATTATTCATTTAAACATCACAATAAAGGACACAGTTATTCAAAAAAAGAAAAAGATTCTAAAAATTATAAATTCAAGATACACATCTAGAGAATTATAAATTCAAGATGTATTTCTAAAGAAATATCTTTTTTTTTTTTGCAGTCACTTAAATGACAGACATTCCAGATGATTAAATGAGACAATAGACAGGAGAGAGAAAGAATGCCCATGGAAGTGAGATTTTTATATTTTGAAGTACAATCTCAGCTACTTTGATTTTAGCGGAGTGCCAGCCAACATTCAGTAAAGGGAAATGAATACATCCCCCCAAAATATGCATCGCAATAACATTTCTTTATCTTTTTACATTTTCTTTTTTAATATAATTTTTATTTTAATCACAGTGGCCTACATATCATTGACAATAGTATTTTAGGTACATATTAACATAAAATCAGGGGAATTCCCATCACCGAATTGTCCTCCCTCCACCTCCGTCCCCGTCCTACCTCCCATATCCTCCTTCCTCACTCCTGGGGCTGCCAGAATAAGTGGTCCCCTCTGTGCCTAGCTAACTTCTTAGTGGTCCTACACCTGTTTGGTCTTGGTACCTGCCTTATTTCCCGCTCTAGTTGGGAGGCGGGACTAGATAGTTCAAGTTATGTGATTTTGTTTGAAGAAGAGAAAAGTAATTAACTGGGGAAAAAATAATCAAATACGCAGAAAATGGGCGGAGTCCTTCTGGAAGCTCTCATCCTAGTTTTTCATAACAATCTATCCAGCATTCTTTTATTTTCTTTGCGGAGGGGGGTTGGGACCACAGCAGGGGCGCTCAGTTACTCCTTGTCTCTGAGCTCAGAAATCGTTCCTGGTGGGCTCAGGGTCTCGGGGATACTGATGATCGAACCTGAATCCATCCCGGGTTTATTCCGGGTCAGCTGCTGCGTGCAAGGCAAATACCTTACAGCTGGGCTATAGCTCTGGAACTAATCCAACATTCTTTATTTCAACAGAATAATCGGCTGTTTTTCCTAGAAATTTTTCTTTGCATTAATTTCGATCTGAACTGTCATGCTCCATTTTGACACTTTTTCTTTCATGCTTCACTTTAAGCATTTTTGGTACCAAACTCTGTTTCAAGAGCAGGGAGTAAAATTAACTATACTCATTTGTTCTTCACTCAAGATTGTCTATATCAGAAAAGGAATCAGACCTAACATAATAAAAACATTTGTGTTGCAGCTTCAAGTATAAACTGACCATCCAAAGCTTCATAGAAAAAGCAAAATATAGAATAAATGAATGAAAAAAGTTTATTGACTGATGTTATTCTCTGCCTTTAACAAACCTACTGCATGTCAGTTCTTCATGTTGCTTTTGCATGGAGTTGGGGTAAGGACCCTCAAGGAAATATCATTGAAGGAAGGAAAGAGAGACAATCAAAGATAAATGAGATGGAAAGAGATTATTGTGAGTAGGTTCACTCCCTGGCAGCTTTTATGATATACCAACCACTGCCAAGAGTGATTCCTGAGTGCAGAGCAAGGAGTAAATCCTGAGCACTGTCTGATGTGATCCAAAAGTCAAACAAACAAACAAAAACTAGATAAATAAGTAAATAGGATATTTTTAGAATATGACTGTTATTACAATAAATGAAATGGAAACAGGAGAGAGTACACTGAAAAGGGTGAGTACTCACCACTCTCTTTTAACATTAACTTCTCTGAATTTCTTTCTCCTCACCTATAAAATTAGCGTTTAATTTATAATTGCTACAAACAAATAATTCAGTCATGTTGCTACTATTGTGGCTATCTACGGCCTATACTCTATGTTTGCCCAGAGATGGAAACTTTGGCCAATCTAAACGTAAAATTAGCTGTCATTTACTATGCAATGTGCTCTTTATCAGTGCTTTACATAAATAACCTCATTTCTTCTCTATCCCTGCCTTATTTCACAGATGAATATCTGAAATTTAAACAGAGATGTCTTTCTGAATGCTGTATGTACAGAAATAGAAAGAATATAATAAAGGAAACTGGGCAGTGGTATTCATCAAAGGATTAATGACTTAAAAATTTGTGAAAAAGATTGGCCTAGGTTATAGCAGAGTGCCAGCAGGTCAAGGATAGATTACATCATACACCCTGTAGTCTCAAATGAGTTTCAATTTTTTTTGTTTGTTAGCTTGTTTGTTTTGATTTGGGATCTATACCCAGCAGTGTTCTGGGCTTACACATGGTTCAATGGTCAGATATCAGTCTCTGGAAACTACATGCACAGTGCTGGGAATCCAACCTAGGTCAATTGGATGTCAAGTAAGTACCATAGTACCAGTCTTCCAGCTCCTTAAAAATGTTACTAGAAAAACAGGTAAAAAGCTGATCTATGTAGACCAGAGATATAATATAGTATTTAAGACATTTTCCTTGCATTTGACCAAATCTGATTTGATCTCTGGCACCCATATGGTCCCTGAAGCATCATCAGGAATGATGGCTGTGCAACACTGACGTGACCCCAAAACCAAAATAAGTAATTGAAAATCTCAAAATTGATCAATGCAAAGAAGCATCATTCACTCTGTTAGGTTTACATGGGTTGATAAAGTTAAGAGCCCTTATACAGGTTTCAGGATCAAATATGGACGACAATAGCCTTATGTTATCTTAGACTATTTTTCAATTATTTAAACTGAAGACACCCAAAGTTAGGAAAGATATAAGTGCATTATGGTTTGTAAAGCTAAGTTTAAAACCAAATAATTCAGTTCTATAGTAGGAAAAGTTCATTGCAAAAAGCTAAATCTATGACTTGCAGAAGGAGAGAAATATCTTCTCCCCATTCTGGCTGACTCTGAGAGTATGACTAGGAGGAAAACTAGCTCTGTAACTCCATAGAACAAATGTGGGCAGCAGTGTCCACTGGAGGGACATAGGAAGGAAGGAACCAGCAGTGACTCAAGCTCTCAGTCTCTTGATGTGGCTTTTGTCCAAGAACTTTAGAAGCAAGAAAATTAAATTCCAACTATGAAAATCTAGCAGCCCCATGAGATTTACCTTTATTTAGTGATCATCTCCCTTCCCCATCATCACTCATAATTTGCATTTTAAAATACCATCGATTTCCCATTCCCTGATGAGGGACCATGTGTCTGGATCACCCATCCAAAATGTCACCTTTACCAAACCTTAAGTGCAGAGAAGCACAGGGGAGAAGGGAGATCGGGAAATAATTTCCTCAGAAAGAATCAATATCTTCACAGAACTAGCACTACAGCCGAAAGTCAGCCCCAGATGCCTCACTAGAATTTCTAATGCCTGTTTCAAAGAGAAAAATGGCCAAGAGAAATAAACACATTCGAGCAAGCAAAAGTAATGAAATCAAAGCAAAACAGGTTAGGGCAGGCTTTTCACATGTTTTGATGTTCTCCAATCTTCTTGCCTCGAAGAGAAAACACTTGGAAACGATTCAATAGCTCTCTCAACGCACAACAGTTGAACTGGAGCATTGTTCCAGGTTGGCTCATGATAGAATTCTAAGTGACATTTGATTTTTAAAATTGAGATGTTAGTATAATTTGAATCCCAATTCTGCCAGCTGAGGCTTTCTTCTTCCCAGCATGTTTTCAAATATCTGCCTCCAATGAACAATAACGCATCCCAGCAACAGGAGGGAAATCATTATTCATCAGACACAATGATCAGACTTTGCAATCAGTTCAAAATAACCGCCACAGTACAATAGCTGCTAGTGTTGGCAAAGTCTTGCATCCAATTCTCAAACTGAACTGCTCATCTTACAGGACACACAGCTGTACACACTTTGCAGAAGATCTTTGAAATCAGAAATATTCAAAAGTCTATTGCATCCAGTCGTAGTATCAGAGTGTGAGGAGGAATAAGCTTTGTAGGTGCTTAGGCACCTAGCATGTTTTTTCATTATACGCACTAGACTCTCATATACAGCCTTGCTAAGCTTTAAGCAATCCCAAGCTTCTGTTTAAGGTTCTAAAAATCAAGGTGTTATAATAAATCCAGAGAAGACTAAAGTCAGACATGCATAGTCTTATAGTTATGCCATTGTTCTTTAACAGAAAATTTCTCAGTCTAGGTCTTTGCAGCTGTAAAATGCATATAATGTAGGACTGTCATACAGAGAATACCCAGTACATTATCCAGTGAACAGTGGTCATTTCATGGATTTTAGTATCCCTTCTTTCAGTTGCTAATTCCTATTGCTAAGTTGCTTGCTTCTTCACCCTTTTTTCCTCATTCTAGAAGTGAATTTGTGAAGAAATACTTCACATTTACACAAACTCAGATATTCCCAGAAAGTGAGGTTTATAACCGTTTTGAGTCACTGCTCTGTGAGGCTCTGGCATAATTAATGGATCACTGAATTCTAGCTCCACTAACCAAGAGAACTCTAAGTCCCCTTATCTTTTCACACTCTTCAAGTGTTTGTGCTTCTCTCTAACTTTGCTCTTAAAGGAAAGTACAGACTTGGAGGGCTCATGACATCTCAAAATAGGGTGCAGAACACTGCCCATTTTTCTAAATGTCCTCACACTTGCTAATAAGTGATGCTATGTTCATTTTACCAGTAAAGTGCAGCTTTCACTGGGGAAAATAACACAATGTTCCTTGGAAAAATTGCATCCTATAACTCCGACTCATCTGTGCTCTTCTATCTTAAACCACAGCTGTATCAATGCATGACCTATTGACAAAAACTATCCCTAAAAGACATAAAGCCACATTTCAGGGTCCCCCAAAACGTCTCCTTCAGAAAACAACCCTGTTTGGCATATCTTGCTACTTGAGCTTCTTTACAACTGTAGAAAGAATTTTTCTCCATTTTAAACTAGATACCCACTCAAATATTTTTTTCTTTTTGTTGTTAAATCATTATTCTTTCACTTCTTAGAGCATGGCCAAATGCCACTGTTTTCCTACTGTAAATCTCTGATGATATATTAATGGAGATTATTAAGAAGATCCCAGAAAATATGCTACAATTCTTACCAGAAGAACTATTATAGAGTATGTCAGCTATGCTACTTGATAAGCCAAGTCAAGAATTCTGTATTGGCATTTCCAGGTGGCTTCTTGTCAAACATTGTATAAGTACCCCAGAATGCAGAGATGCAGGATATGACAGTTCATGGTCCCTCTAATATGCATCACCATTCAGATCTTTTTTTGTGTTTATTATTATTTAATTAGCTTTCAGTTGATTCCAAGCTCATCCCCAATCTCATTATTCATTTTTTCAAATTCCACCAATGATCTTACCCTATGTTATGAAATGCATCATACTGATTATCACTATATTTTAATACTGTAAGTCCAGACTAAGCCAAAGCAAATGAAAGCTATCCAAAGCAAATGAAAGAAAGCCTAAGACACTCAAGTAGTATAGAGATATAACTAAATTCAAATTTATATAATTGTCTGATCAACTTTATCTTTCAGTTGATTTAACATACATGCAAGGAGCCTTTGATCAATTTGATGAAGGTCATAAGAAAGCAAAGTATTCCCAATAAAGAACAATATGTTAATATGCAGAAATGCAAGAGAACATGGATAAGATCCAGACACAGAATGGTTTGTTACCCTTAAAGATACCATTAGAAAATTAAAGACAAAACTCTTCTGTATTTATTAACTAAGAAAATGTATTTAGAAGGAAGAACCCTTCTGAAAATGGGACTGTTCCAACTATAATGCAGAAACTAGCAACTAATTTGCTAATTAAAAAGCCTTAAATCTGCTCTGACTTTCACAATTCTATTTTAACATTTGTGTAAAATATTAACTTATAGTAGTAGTAGTAGTAGTAATAGTCATAATTCAGGTGTGCATGGATTACTTACTATGTGGGGACAAATGTATTGCAAAGTATTCCCACTATATTGTGTAATAGAGAGCAAGAAAGAGTTGGCTGTTGATTTACTTTGTTCATAAATAAAAAAATTGGAATTTGCGTGTTACGAAATGTGCCTTCCAAAACTGATGAATGAATAGCTTTTTCCTGAATTAAAGTTACTTTCATGATGTTCTTTGTGAAAATGATAAAAGTGATAAATATGCAACAAATGCAAGCTTATGGATGTGGTTCTTGGCTCTATCATGGTTTTGCCTTTTTAGTATCAAGGAAGCTTGTCTATTAAAGATTGTCATGAATTATATACTCTTTATATATTTATATTTATTTACTTATATTATAATATATTTATACCAATATATATATTATATTTATATATACATTATATTATATTATTTACTTTATATACTTTTAATGAAAAACAAATATCTGAATAAACCCCAAATTTATTAGACTATTTTTTTCTAATTCTTTTTTAAAAATGTATAAAGGTTCAGTTCTTCATTAAAAGTACTCCCATGGGTAGTGGGAATGTTGCACTGGTGAAGGGGTATTCTGTTAATGACTGAAACCCAACTACAATCATGCCTGTAATTATGGTGCTTTTTTCTCAAAGTGATAGTCCTATATTTATATATTCAATTTCTTTTAAAAATAAAATAAAAATTGAATCGAATTACCATCAGATGCTGTTATAAAATGATACAATGTCCAATATCCATCTCTTTGTCAGTGCACATTTACTGCCATGAATGTCCTCCACTCTGCTCACCCTCACTTGCCTCTATGGCAGATATTTTTCTTCTCTCTCACTTGCCTTTATGGCAGATATTCTGCTTCTCCCTCTTCTCCCCTCCTCTCCCTCCTCCCCTTCTTCCTCCTCCGCTCTCTCCTCTTTCTCCCCCTCCTCTTTCTCTCTCCTCCCCTCCTTCCCCTCCCCCTCATCCTCCTCCCCTTCCGCCCCCTCCTCTCCTTTTCTCTCACTTGCCTTTAGGGCAGTATTCCACTTCTCTGCCTCTTCTCCCCCTTCCCTTTCTCCCCTCCTCCTTCCCTCCCCTCCTCCCTCTCCCCCTTCTCCCCTCCTTCTGTTTCCTCCCCTCCTTCCTTTCCCCCTCCTCTTCCCCCTTCACTTCCGCCTCCCCATACTACCCTCCTCCCCATCCCCATCCTCCCTTCCTCTTTCCCCTCCTCCCCCTCCTTCCTCTCCCCCTCTTTCCTGCCCCTTCCCCCTTCCTCCTTCTCCTCCTTTTTCTCTTCCTCTACCTCTTACCCCTCCTGCCCTTCTGTCCCTCCTCCCTCTCCTGCCCTTCCTTCCCTCCTCCTCCCTCTCCCTCCTCCTCTTCTTCCTGCCCTTCCTCTCCCTCCTCCCCCTCCCTCTTTCCCCTTCTCTTCTCCCCCTTCCTCTCTTCCCCTCCCCCGCCTTCCTCTCTTCCTCCCCCTCTCCCCTTCCTCTTCTCCCCCTCCTCCCTCCCCTCCCCCATCTCCCCCCTCCTTTTTATCCGTTGTTTTTCCTTTAGGCTCTGTAGTTTGCAATATTGTTTGAAGGGGTATCATGTATATCATATTACCTGCTTTCAGCTTCCCGTGATTGTTTCCAACTTTCTTCTTCCCAATTAGTGTTTTCTAGAGCAGCGCTTCTATTTGGGTAAAAAATAATAATAATAATAATAATAATAAACTATTATTCTAAGTCTACTATTGATTCCTAATAATTTTAATCTGAAAAGAAGTTCACTTACCAAGTAGTTAATACATGTTATAGCAAGTACAACTTTCAATTCACCTTCTATGTTGACTTAAGTAATTATCTAGATAGGAAATTAAACTTGGGAACAAGTTCAGGAACTCGTTATGCTACTTATATATACAAAACTCTCCTCTTCTAAGCATTTATCACATTGTGTTATGACAATTGACCTTCAGATGATCAGATACAGAAGATATTGGCAATCTGTAGATCAATGTAGAATTCTCACAAGTTATGGTTGTAGCTTATATATTGAAAAATGAAGTGTGGGCCAGAGAGAGCATGGAGGTAAAACGTTTGCCTTGCATGCAGAAGGTTGGTGGTTCGAATCCCGGCATCCCACATGGTCCCCTGAGCCTGCCAGGAGCGATTTCTGAGCGTAGAGCCAGGAGTAAACCCTGAGCATGGCCGAGTGTGACCCAAAAAACAAAAAGAACCCAAAAAAATACATCTTGTGATGCCAAACAGTATTTGTCCTGGAAGATGCTTGGGGGTGACTATTATAGTTTTCCCACTTGATATACAGCTTACAGAGCTCACAGCATTTACACAATATGTCTAACTTTTCCTAAAGAGTCTATCAATGAAGTATATAATGCATGGATTTATCTGATTTATTTTTAATTTATTTATAATTTTCCCCAATATCCTCAATGTAAGTACATTTTATTACTATAATGTAATAAACAATATTTCTTTCTACTTGTCAGCGAGATGATGTCCTTGGCACCTTTATCTTCTGTCTTCTTGTTCCTCTTGTAATTTTTGTTCCTATTTCCTGATTGGAAATCACTCTGCTTGGAACTATTTGTTACTAAGTTGTTCCTACCTCTCTGTCTTCGTATTATGTATGTTGTTAATTTAATCCACAGCATTCTAGAGACAAATTGTTTATATTTATATATAATTATATTAAAACAATTTAAAATTTAAAAATATTAAAACTCTGTGATGCAGAGTAAGTTCTGGGTTATCAATAGAGACTCACTCAAATTATAGTTACTTCCCAACTCATAATGATTATACTTAGATGCATTGACTTTATAATGACTGGAAAGTGATAAACATTCAGTTTGAACCATTTTGGGAAGAAATTCTACTATATGTTTGAAATTTGGCCTCTTTTCATTTTGGCATATGTAATGAAATATTATCTTTTTTGTTTGTTTAAAAAAAAGAAAAAAGACAAACAAAAAAAAGAAAAATGAAGATAAATCTTTTGAAATGATTGGATAAGTGCATCCCCAATTAAAAACATGCTGAATATTTCTCTAAAATATTGTTTTATCCTACTTCATCTCAGAGAATTTTATATTCTGAAGCAGAAGTTGCTATTGAGAACATCTTTCATATACTCACATACCCCTGCATGATATTTTTAAATGTTACATTTTTGTCACTTTATTTGGAATAAGTAATAAAACAGAAATAAAAGTTCAACAACCACTGTGAAACTGTGAATTGGGTATGAGTTCCTGTGTCAGCGTTCGTTCCTGTGTTAAAGAAGAGGAGTTAAATTCCCTATAGCTACATAATCATCTGAGAACATTTTAGAATGTGATTTAACTTAATTGAAAATATTTGGAATTAGTTCAAAATAATTATGATTGTGAATAAATGTACTCTTTGTCACCCTTATATGGATATTTTTTTCTGGGTCTGTCTAAGAATAGCATTATGTTTATTTCACTTTATACTTCCTTTAAATGTTTATAATTTAAAATATTTACATTTAAAAATGGTAAAATGCCCCTGGAGGCAGAGAAAACAGAAATAAGAATGGGTCAGTGTTCATATATAGCATTTAAAGGATAAAAATATATATTATTTGAAACTCTGGTATATATGCATAATGGAATTCTACTCAGTTCTAAGAAAAGATGAAATCATGCGATTTTTACTATGTGGATAGATTTGGAGCGTATCATGCTAACTGAAGTCAACCGGAAGGAAAGGGACAGATACAGACTCATGTCTCATGTGGATGAAAAAAATAACATAATAGGGAAATAACAAATGGCCAAAGGCAACAGAACCTAAACTTGATATATAGAATTGAGTTTACCCTGGTGTGTGGAAGGACAGGTGGACCCATACCCACTGGAATTATCCCAATGGAAGTATGATGTTGGTATGTGGTGTGCACAAAACCTAATCATTGGAGACACAATTATGCAGAGAATTTTAAGAGAAAAGTAGCAGCAGTTCAAAAAGATAAAGGCTATGTATGCCCATAAATTAACAATAGTACTGTGAATCTAAAGTAAAAAGGCAATTACATAACTTCAAGAAGCATAAACAAGAGAGGAACATTACCCCCACACAATCCTGGGCAGTTCACAACTGGGGAGGAAGAGGTATGGCTAAGAGTAGAATAGAACCTCAAGATCAGAAAGAAGTCTAGGCGTTTTAACAAATATAAAAGAATGGGGGTCGGGGCCCATCGGTCTCAGGTGATTGGTGGAGATAAAAAGAAACAAAAGACCAGAACACAGAACTAAATATCCAAGCCAAAGGCAACAACAGTCGAATCAAAAGATCCAGACTCTAAAAATCTAAACTTTAAATGGGCTTGTTAGATTGGCATCCTGAGGGGCAAAAAGTGGTGGTTGGGATACACTCTGAGAACATGGTGGAGGGAGGTTGACACTGGTAGTGGGATTGGGATTGACCCTGAAACCCAACTATGAGGGAATTTGTAAATCATAATAGTTTCAATAAAATAAAAATAATAAAATGAAAAAGAATGCTAGGAGGGAAAAGTTGGTATTGAAATATACAGGCAATCAAGATTGGAAGTTGAGTTATTAGCAGCTGTTATAGAAGAAAACAATGCAGAGGAAATGTCTAGATGTATTTTTTAAGATTTTATTCCATTTAAAAATTTTTATTTGAAGATGCTTTTAGTTTTAATGTCCTGGAGGGTTTTACCTATATGTTGTTCTATGTATCTTATGGTTTAGGGTCTGATATTGAATTTTTTCATCCATTTGGATTTAACCTTCATAATATGATGTTAGCTGGGAGTCTAAGTTCAATTTTTTGCAAGTGGCTAGCCAGTTGTACAAACACCACTTGTTGAAGAGGCTTTCTTTGCTCCATTTAAGATTTCTTGCTCCTTTATCAAAAAATTAGGTGATTGTATGTCTGGGGAGCATTCTTTGAGTATTCAAGCCTATTCCACTGATCTGAGGGCCTGTCTTTATTCCAATACCATGCTGTTTTGATAACTATTGCTTTGTAGTACAGTTTAAAGTTGGGGAAAGTAATTCCTCCCATATTCTTTTTCCCAATGATTGCTTTAGCTATTCTAGGGTGTTTATTGTTCCATATGCATTTCAAAAGTGCCTGATCCACTTCTTTGAAAAATTTCATGGGTATCTTTAGAGGGATCACATTAAGTCTGTACAATGCTTTGGGGAGTATTGCCATTTTAATGATGTTAATTCTGCCAATCCATGAGAAGGGTATGTGCTTCCAATTCCGTGTGTCCTCTCTTATTTCTTGGAGAAGAATTTTATAGTTTTCTTTGTATAGGTCCTTCACATTTTTAGTTAAGTTGATTCCAAGATATTTGAGTTTGTGTGGCACTATTGTGAATGGGGTTGTTTTCTTAATGTCCATTTATTCCTTATTACTATTGGTGTATAGAAAGGCCATTGATTTTTGTGTGTTAATTTTGTAGCCTGCCACCTTGCTATATGAGTCTATTGTTTCTAGGAGCTAGAAAGTCTCTATAAGTCTCTAGAAGTAGAGACTTTAGGGTTTTCTAAGTAGAGTATCATGTCATCTGCAAACAGCGAAAGCTTGACTTCTTTCTTTCCTATCTGGATTCCCTTGATATCTTTTTCTTGCCTAATCGCTACAGCAAGTACTTCCAGTGCTATGTTGAATAGGAGTGGTGAGAGAGGACATCCTTGTCTTGTGCCAGAATTTGGAGAAAAGGCTTTCAGTTTTTCTCCATTGAGGACAATATTTACCTCTGGCTGTGGTAGATGGCCTTAACTATATTGAGAAAGGTTCCTTCCATTCCCATCTTGCTGAGAATTTTGATCAAGAATGGATGTTGGACCTTATCAAATGCTTTCTCTGCATCTATTGATATGATAATGTGATTTCTATTTTTCTTGTTGTTGATGTTGTGTATTATGTTGATAGATTTACAGATATTAAACCAACCTTGCATTCCTGGGATGAAACCTACTTGATCGTAGTGGATGATCTTCTTAATGAGGCATTGAATCCTATTTGCCAGGATTTTGTTGAGGATCTTTGCATCTGTATTCATCAGTAATATTGGTCTGCAATTTTCTTTTTTTGATAGCATCTCTGTCTGGTTTAGGTATCAAGGTGATGTTGGCTTCATAAAAGCTATTTGGAAGTGTTCCTGTTTTTTCAATTTCATGAAAGAATCTTGTCAGGATTGGTAGAAGTCCCTCTTGAAAGGTTTGAAAGAATTCATTAGTAAATACATCTGGGCCTGGACTTTGTTTTTGGGCAGACATTTGATTACTGTCTTAATTTCCTCAATAGTAATGGGTGTGTTTAGATATGCTACATCCTCTTCATTCAACCATGGAAGATTATAAGAGTCCAAAAATTTATCCATTTCTTCCAGGTTTTCATTTTTAGTGGCATAGAGTTTCTCAAAGTAGTTTCTGATTACCCTTTGGATCTCTCATATCAGTAGTGATCTCTCCTTTTCATTCCTAATATGAGTTATCAAGTTTCTGTCTCTCTCTCTTTCTTTGTTAGTTTTGCCAGTGGTCTATCAATCTTATTTATTTTTTTTGAAGAACCAACTTCTGCTTTCTTTGATCTTTTGGATTGTTTTTTGGGTTTCCACGTCATTGATTTCTGCTCTCAGCTTTCTTATTTCCTTCTGTCTCCCTATTTTTGGGTCCTTTTGTTGAGTACTTTCTAATTCTATGAGCTACATTATTAAGCTATTCAGGTATGCCTCTTCTTCTTTCCTGATGTGTGCTTGCAAAGCTATAAATTTTCCTCTCAGTACTGCTTTTGCCGTGTCCCATAGGTTCTGATAGTTTGTGTCTCCATTGTCATTTGTTTCTTGGAAGGTTTTGATTTTCTCTTTGATTTCATCTTGGACCCACTGGTTATTCAGTATTAGGCTGTTTAACTTCCATGTATTAAAGTTTTTTTTCTGTGTCCCTTTGTAGTTCACATATAATTTCAGGGCCTTCTGGTCAGCGAAGGTAGCCTGCAAAATTTCTATCCTCTTGATATTATGGAGGTATGTTTTGTGTGCTAGCATGTAGTCTATCCTGGAGAATGTCCCATGTACATTAGAGAAGAAAGTGTATCCAGGCTTCTGGGGGTGGAGTGCCCTGTATATATCTACTAGGCCTCTTTATTTGAGATGTCATTCATTACAATAGTATTAATGAAACATTGTTCTAAAATATACGGAAGTTCTCACTTCCCTCCACAAATATTCCAAGGATCCTCACTACCATCTATGTGCCTGTTTTCTGCCTCTACCCCTGATAAGCTCAGTTTTGTAGATCAACTCTTCTATTCTCTTGTGTTTAGTTTCCCTATTAGGACTATTTTCAAGTTCAGAAGATCCTGGCCTGAACTAAAATTTCTCAAAACTGAGTTATTTAAGGTAACTGAACACTTATTTGTAAAGGTATAAAGTGTTTTTTATTTCTTTAAAAGAAAAAGCTCTCAATTATTATCTCTCCACCCAACTGTAATTACTGCTACAATTTTAACACGCCAGTATAGTGTTGAAATATTATGGTCTTTTTATGCTGTCATTAATCTCAGATAATATGAAATCATAGTGTTTCAAAATTTAAAGCCTTTCACACATTTGTTATGTATTCTGCTTTCTCAATATCTCTGTAAAGTAAGTGAAAATTTTTTGATTAGTTATATTTTCAGATCTAGAAATGAGAGCACAAATGAATGAGTTCATCAAGGTCTTATAGCTCTTAAATAGTCATTGCCACATGGTCTGGTTGAGTCCATGTTGTTATCTTGCATCTCACTGAGTATACAGGGATGGCAAATAAGTTTGACACAAAAAGCCAAAAATTTAAACTGTGAGATTCAGAGAGCCACACCACGCAGTGACCTGCCAAAACAGACAAAAACTCACAAAAGCATCTAATTTTAACAATAATATATTAAATGCATGTTGCATTTTGCCATTTTGAGTGAGGGTAAAAATCCTGCAGTGATGGTGAGGGTGTGCTGCATCCTCCACACTAAGAACTAACGGCCAGCTGTGACCCAACATGTGCCACAGGGGTCCCCAGGCTCACTGGCCCGTGCATTTGTTTCCGAGGAATGGGAGACGGGAGGACTCAGCCTGTGAGCAGGACTAGCGCTCGGTGATCTCTCCTCAGAGGTCCCTCCTCAGAAGCAGCAGAACAAAATCCAAACTTGGCAAAGAGCCACAGTATACATAAATGATGATAAGAGGCAAAGAGCCACGTTCATTTTGGCCAGGAGCTCGAGAGCTGCGTGTTCGCCACCCCTGCTGAATATAGAAGCTTATTTTGTTCTTAGGTGATCTTTGGGTATTAACTTCATCGCGTTATTCCATTACCCATGCATTACTATTTCTTAAAATTGAATTATAAAATTCCGTTGTGCATCTATTCCAGATATTTTTGAAGGGGGGCAAAGTGAATTAAAAATCTTTCACAATCTTTCACAGTAATATTTAAGGTACATAGTAGTAATGAATGAGGGGTATTTCCACCACCAGTGTTGTCCTCCTTCCACTCCTGTTCCCAACATGTATCCCTCTTCCCCTTTCTCTACCACCCGTAATGCTAGTGCAGCTGTTCTCCCAATGTATAGCTTGATGTAGATTGGGTATCATTTTTCTATTTTTTTTTATTTTTATTTTTGGTTTTTGGGCCACACCCGGCATTGCTCACGGGTTACTCATGGCTTTCTGCTCAGAAATAGCTCCTGGCAGGCACGGGGGACCATATGGGACACCGGGATTTGAACCAATCACCTTTGGTCCTGGATCAGCTGCTTGCAAGGCAAATGCTGCTGCGCTATCTCTCCGGGCCTGGGTATCATTTTTTTATAATAGTTTTTATTTAAACACCTTGGTTAGAAACATGATTGTGGTTGGGTTTCAGCCATATAAAAGGACACCCCCCCATCACCAGTGCAACATTCCCACCAGCAATGTCCCAAATATTCCTCCTCCCCACCACACCCCACCTGTACTCGACAGGCTTTCTATTTCCCTCAACATTCTCATTGTTAGGATAGTTATAAATGTAGTTATTTCTCTTATTAAACTCATCACCCTCTGTGGTGAGCTTCATGAAGTGGGCTGTAACTTCCAGCCCTCCTCTCTTTTGTCTCTGAAAATTATTTCAAGAATGTCTTTCATTTTTCTTAAAACCCATTGGTGAGTCCATTCTGTGTCTTTCTCTTTCTCTCGGACTTACTTCACTCAGCATAATAGATTCCATGTACAACCATGTATAGGAAAATTTCATGACTTCATCTTTCCTGATGGCTGCATTATATTCCATTGTGTATATGTACCACAGTTTCTTTAGCCATTCATCTGTGGAAAGGCATCTTGGTTGTTTTCAAAGTCTTGCTGTGGTAAACCGTGCTGCAATAAATATAGGTGTAAGGAAAGGATTTTTGTTTTGTATTTTTGTGTTTCTGGGGTATATTCCTAGGAGTGGTATAGCTGGATCGTATGGGAGCTCAATTTCCAGTTTTTGGAGGAATCTTCATATCACTTTCCATAAAGGTTGAACTAGACGGCATTCCCACCAGCAGTTCCTTTCTCTCCACAACCCCACCAACACTGCTTGTTCTCATTTTTTGTGATGTGTGCCAATCTCTGTGGTGTTAGGTGGTACCTCATAGTTGTTTTGATTTGCAATCTCCCTGATGATTAGTGATGTGGAGCATTTTTTCATGTGCCTTTTGGCCATTTGTATTTCTTCTTTATCAAAGTGTCTGTCCATTTCTTCTCCCCATTTTTTGATGGAATTAGATAGCTTTTTTCTTGTAAACTTCTGTCAGTGCCTTGTATATTTTGGAGATTAGCCCCTTATCTGAGTACATTTATTCCCAATAAACTCTATACACAATTTCAGGGTTTGCTTTTTCTGACCTCCATTTCCCCTTCCTCTAAAGAAAAACAATTTGCAGAAATTTTAATTTAGACTTTGGATTCAAATTTGATTTGATTCTAATCTTGGCTTTAAAACTGCAATTTCTACCAAAGTACTTAATAGTATATAGACCTCATTTTTCTAACTTGAAAAAAATGGAGAATGCAATATGGGGGGATGAGCTTTGAAAATATCCTTATATGGGACCAGAGAGGCAGTACAGGTGAGACAGAGCACAGGTGAGGCACTCACATTGCTGTGGTCAACCTAGGTTCAATTGCTAGCAGAGGGTATGATTCCCCCAAGTTCTTCCAGAAATTATCCCTGAGCACAGAGCCAAGAGCAAACCTTGACCATCACCAGATAGACCCCCAAATCCCCAAAATAAAATAAAAGAATAATATACTGAAGTTTTCTAATATATAAAAAGTACTCAGTTTGGTTTATTACAGACATTCGAGGACCATTAACTTTTTTTATTAAAGATACTTTTCTTTTCAAACTGTTACATTATTTTATTTGACTATTAGGGTATTAATATTGTCTCCACTTCACAGATGAACTATGACAGGACATTTTTAGAGCCTGGCATAAGGTAAATAAAAATGAAATTAGATATTGGACTGTGGGTGTACCTATTTTAAACCCTGAGACCCACCCATTTTTGGGAGGGGTCATGGAAATGTTAGATAAGGCTTGAACCAAGGGAATTCGGCCCTTTTGGCTTTCGCCCCTTTTGGCTCTTTGCCCTTTCTGCGCTGCTGTGCGCTCTGGCTTCTGGGTTTCTGTGTTCTGGTCTTTGACCAGCATGGAACCCAAAGGGAAGATGGCTAACAGAAGATAAAATGTAGGGCTAGCTAAGAATGGCTGTGCTTGAAAGGTTAGGAAATAGGCCACACACACGTGGTGGCTAGGGCTTGAATAAAGTTGTTGCTTCCTGACGCCTGACTGTGAGTGAGTGATTTCACCTGGGCCTGGAACTCGCCGACTGCATGGAGGTTGCAGAGCCACGTGGATTGGGATGGCACGGAGAGAAATCCACCGCCATCCAGCCCCATCGTTAATTATTTAACACAACATTGGACCTCCTAATGTTTATTTCAGACATGTGTGATCACATTTTACATATTTAGCAACTTTGGTCTTGATCATGGTAGCTGGTTTCTGTTGGCAAAAAAACATTCCAATTCTAGTATACACTACCCTGTGACATTTTCTAGTCTCTCTCTCTCTCTCTCTCTCTCTCTCTCTCTCTCTCTCTCTCTCTCTCTCTCTCTCTCTCTCTCTCTCTCTCTCTCTCTCTCTCGCCTCAAATATTTCTTTAAAGGCCCCATGGATTTGCAAGCTGAAAATATTAGAAGTATTGATTCCTCTAATTCCCTAAGGGCACCCTCATCAGATGTCAGGGAGTGAAGAAATGCCCTTCTTTCTCCTCTGCAAAATCAATGCTGAATAATTGAAGGAATTGCTCATAGAGGAAGCCTGTAAACAACGTGTCTTATTTAGGGCTTTTCCTACTTTTTCGCACTCTGAGCTATACTCCTAAATCTCTTTATTTCTGGAAACGCAGACCAAATAAACTGCTTGCAGTTAGATCCTGATGCCGTACTGCATCTTAGAAAGTTAAAAAATGGCATGGGTGGGAGAGTACGTTGTCTTGTTTCCTTTTGAATTTGCACTGCATTTCTCTCTGTTTCTTCATAGGTCACCAAGATGCTGGCAGTGGTGGTAATTCTGTTCGCCCTTCTATGGATGCCCTACAGGACTCTAGTGGTTGTCAACTCCTTTCTCTCCAGTCCTTTTCAAGAAAATTGGTTCTTGCTCTTTTGCAGAATTTGCATTTATCTCAACAGTGCCATCAACCCGGTGATTTACAACCTCATGTCCCAGAAATTCCGTGCCGCCTTCAGAAAGCTCTGTCACTGCAAGCAGAAGCCAATGGAGAAGCCCGCTAACCACAGTGTGGCTCTCAATTACAGCGCCAACAAAGAGTCGGATCATTTCAGCACTGAGCTTGAGGACATCACTGTCACAGACACTTACTTGTCGGCCACGAAGGTGTCTTTTGATGACACTTGCTTGGCTTCCGAAGTAACCTTTAGCCAAAGTTGATTCACAACTTGGAAGCAAAAAAAAGTAAAAAACACAGAAAGTAAATGAGAGTCTGGAATTCTCAGCCCAAGAGTGAACAGTTTTTGCCAATGCACTAACAAATCCCAGTTCAAGACTCTTTAACCCCTGAGAAGGGTTCATAGATTTTTTTTTTTTAAAAGAGCTAACATCACTACAAACTAAAGTAGTTCTGGGAAATAGCTAGACAGTGGAAACTGAAAGCATTGCCGAAAGAAATGTACTGTACTTGGTGGTGGAGAGACTAAAGTTCAGATAAAATCGACTTAAATTCTGGATAATAATTTCATAAAATGAGACTTCTCAACCCTCAAAAATTATTGATGCACTTTGGTAATTTGAAAATATGCAAAATTTAGATGTTTATTTTTGAAAAGCATTGTTCTACTTTATGACACAAAGAAAAATAGTAAAAATAATTTATTTATTGAGTAAAATAAGGCTTTGGACAGGAAGGCACATTATATTAAAAATTTAAAAACAGAGGCTGGAGAGATGGCATGGAGATAGGGCATTTGCCTTGCATGCAGAAGATGGTGGTTTGAATTCCAGTATCCCTTATGGTCTCCCGAGCCAGGAGTGATTTCTGAGTGTAAAACCAGGAGTAATCCCGAGTGCTGCTGAGTGTGACCCAAAAAAAC
Source organism: Suncus etruscus (assembly GCF_024139225.1). Classification (NCBI taxonomy): domain Eukaryota; kingdom Metazoa; phylum Chordata; class Mammalia; order Eulipotyphla; family Soricidae; genus Suncus; species Suncus etruscus. Next base: position 143,597,032 of record NC_064852.1, on the reverse strand, counting down.
AAAAAACAAAATTCTGAGAAATTTTTAATATCTTAAAAAGTAGTTTTGGGCTGGAGTGATAGTACAGCAGGTAGGGTGTTTGCCTTGCGAGTGTTAGACCCAGGTTTGATCCCCAGCATTTCATATGGTCCCCCAAGCCCACCAGGAGTGATTTCTGAGCATAAAGCCAGGATTCACCCCTATGCACTGCCAGGTGTGACCTAAAAGCCAAGAATGTGATATCATTTAATTGATATATATATATATGTGTGTGTGTGTGTGTGTGTGTGTGTGTTTGAAATATATATAATTGAAATATATATATTTGGTATATATCAAATTTCAAAATAGCCCAAACTGCAATTTGGAAAGACTTATTTGGGGGTGGAGGTTGGGACACATTGGAGGTGCTCAGGGTTTACTACTGGCTCTGTGCTCAGAAATCACTCCTGGCAGGTTTGGGGACCACATGGGATGTCAGGAATGCCCAAGTCTATCCTGGATCAGCTGCATGCAAGGCAAACGCCCTACCTCTGTTCTACCACTCTGGCCTTAAGAAAACATATATTTGAATTTTAGGTAAGTCCAGCTCCAAAATAATGGGTGAGACAGTCAAAATAATCAGATTAAGTGACTATAAAGACACAAATTAGCATAATATTTGTATTAAAAGTATAAATAAGACCAACAACTATTTAAAATAATGTTTTTTCTGAAACTTTTAAAGAAAAAATTCTTTATTTTATGCATTGTTGTATGTAACCTACTGAGCTGTGTCAAGTGAATCCTTCTAGCTGTTCCAAGCATAAAGTTGGAAATAGTTTCCAGACTTAGTTGCTATTTCAAAGTCAACCAAAATCTATTACATTCCATTTGAGGACTCCCCACTGAGAATTGTAGTCAATTGATTTTTAACTTGTCTACAATTGTCTTTTCTTCCTGTCTACTTGTCATCAATAGGCTCTTTTTTCAACGCTAGTTCTATTTTACTCATATATTCTAAGTCAAGGCAATTCAAAATTGTAACAACTTTATTTGCAACATTTTTGAATTAATTTCATCTCATTATCAGTCTCTCTCTAGAGATGACAGACCAACTCTTGCTGTCATTATGAACAAGTTTATGAATATAAATCTGCCCAACACATAGTATTGGGATTCTATGCTTCTTCTTATTTTTAATTAATATCTTTATTTAAACACCTTGATTACAAACATGATTGTGGTTGGGTTTCAGTCATGTAAAGAGTACACCCCCGCCTTCACCAGTGCAACATTCTCATCACCAGTGTCCCAAATCTCCCTCCTCCCCACCTTACCCCCCACCTGTAATCCAGACAGGTTTTCTACTTCCCTCATTCATTCACATTGTTATGATAGTTCTCAATGTAATTATTTCTCTAACTACACTCATCACTCTTTGTGGTGAGCTTCATGTAGTGAGCTGGAATTTCCAGCCCTCCTTTCTTTTGTCTCTGAAAACTATTGCAAGAATGTCTTTTATTTTTTCTTAAAACCCATAGATGAATGAGACTATTCTGTGTCTATGCTTCTTTTTGTTTTTGTTTGGTTTGTTTGGTTTGGTTTGGTTTTTCGGGCCACACCCGTTTGATGCTCAGGGGTTACTCCTGGCTAAGCACTCAGAAATTGCCCCTGACTTGGGGGGACCATATGGGACGCTGGGGGATCGAACCGCGGTGGCGATCTTTCCTTGGCTAGTGCTTGCAAGGCAGACACCTTACCTCTCTAGCGCCACCTCGCCGGCCCCAATCTATGCTTCTTTTTAAAAGAAGGGCGGACTTGGCTTTTGAGCCACAGCTCACAGTGCTCAGAGGTTAATCCTGGCTCTGCTCAGGGTCCACATGGGATGCTGAGGATTGAACCTTGATTAGGTCCAGATAGGCAAATGCTCTGGCTCCCGAAATTCTACTTTTTAATCCCTTTCAAGTGATGCTTCTACTGAGAATTGTTTAATCATACTCTACAATTATACAAACTATCCTTAACAATGATTGAGTAGTAGTTAATTTTTAAAGCCTTGATCAAAATATGCTGGATATTTTAATGGCCCTCATAGACTGGCATTTTCTTTCTTCAACCTATATCTGTATTTCATGGATTTCCTCTCCCCTCTAACCTGGAATATAATTGTTGAAACTTCGGGTTAAAAATGTTACTTGATGAGAACTCCACCATCCTAGAATATGCTTAGTGAAAACCATTCTCTTCTATGCCAGGGAAATATTTGGAATCCTGTTATTTTATTAACAATTTGAAAAAAAATGCAAGCAAGCATTTTTAGAAAATACCTTAAAAAGTCTATTCACATTACTTTAATTGGATTTTTATACTGGACTCAATATTAGTTTTAGCATCATGTATAGAGAGCACTAAAGTGACATACAAGCATATATACAATTGTACCAGCACCTGGAAAGGTGCATATAAATGCACACATACATGAATACATTGTTTTCACAAAAGGAATTGGATTATATTCCATTTTTCTCATTAGGGAAAGGAACTCATAGCATTGAACTCTTGCCATGTTATCAGGTATGTTGGTAAAGTATTTAATTTTATTCACCAGTTTAACTGCTGCTGTGAATCTCTGATAGAATATCAAGGATCAGTAATCATATAATTTTCCTAAACTGTATAAAATTAGAAAGAAATTGGACAAAATAGGTTTTTCTTTACTTTTTACTTTTTAAGCACTTAATATGCGCTTATTACACAATTCTGAAGCACTTCTTATTCTTTTAATTTTTATCTTTTGCATTTTAAAATGCATTTGTGGAGTTAAAACTGTATACCTAATAAATAAGAATAAATAAGCTTAAATAAGAATACACACACCTACATAGCAGACTGGTAGTAAGTGATGCTGAAAAAATTTCAACCAGTTTTACAGGTGCATAGAGCTAAATAAATTCTTCCCATCTTTGAAAATTGAAAATTTAATATGAGCTCAGCTTTTTTCATTTTAATTTTTAAATGTTATTTTCTAATAATCTGTTAGTTTTAGACCACATGGGAAATTCAAAAGAACACAGTTCATAGTGTTTCAATTCTAAAGCAAATGCCATTATGAAATTAAATGTTTCCATGCAACGTGCAGTAGGATTCTTACTTTACACAGGAGAGGCAAAACTTCCTTAAGTGTTCTTTATCAAACTACAATAACTCATAAAATATTCTCATGGAAAATGAATAATCAAAACAACATATCACCAAGTGGAAAAATAGAGAACTGAATTGAAAGTTACGGATGTAGTAAAGTAATATTATTAAGTAGATGCCTTAATCAAATTTCTTGAATTATTTTATTACATGCTATTTCATGACTTGCTGAATATCTTTGTTAAATCATGCACCTGAGGTAATTAACTGAGGTGCAGATAATTAGTAAAAGAAGCAAGTATGAATTTCCCCTTAAGACTTCTCAATCAGTATTATGAGTATGTTTCTAAAGTTTTATTCCAACACAAATCTTCTAAATCTTGAAAGGAATGAGAAAACTTCAAAGTATTTATTCTTAAACAGAAAAAGGGCACTGAATGATAAACCTTTACAATATTTTAAAACAAGAAATAAGGTCAAAGAAAATTATATCTGAGCAACATAGTGTAGCTCAGTCTTAAAAGCATATTTGAATTGATTTATTTTCAGAAAATGTATAGGAATAACGACAATATTAAAGGTTAGGTAAGATGATTTAGGTATGCTCTTTAAAAATAAGAGATACATCATTATAGACTATATTAAATTCAAGAATATTATAGAAGAGAAGAATGTTGATTACTTAGAAAGAAACATTTAAAAAACTTTACCCATTATTATTTGAATAAATATTACATTGAGTAATATCATTTCCTTTTAATTACAACTTGTTAAGGACTTAGATTTTTTGAGAATGGAGAAGTGAAAGTAAATATGAATGTCAGAGCATCTATATATTACTAGTTAGTCCCAACATCAAAAATGTTTTTGTTTCAGAATCATTTATTCCTCTAGGAAAGAGCAAAACATGAAAGTTTATTTTCTATTTACCCTTAGCAAATTGAATTGAAACCATAGTAATAACCAAACCCTTTTAAATTAAAGCCTTACTTAAAGCAAATTGTAATTAAAACCAAGATATGTTTGATAGAATATGTTTTTAAGATAATAAACATGAAGAATTCTGTAATAAAATTTCTGTAATAATAATGTTTCTTTTTTCCTCTTTTCTACACCTCAAATTTATATCCCTCAACAAATAAACATTTCCTATGAGGAAGCAATTTTCTTTGGCTTGATGCAAGACTAAACTTGAACATAAAATATCTAAGTCAGATAATACAATTCTTTCACTACATCACAAGAAAAATTATTGTGAAGAGTTTAATTTTTTATAAAGTCCCATATAAATTATGGAAAATCCTATGCTTCTAAAATTTCTTTTTAATTTTCTGGTAGAAGTCAAGTGTAGTAGTGAGATTTTTCAGTATAATTTTCCTTACAGAACTAAATAGAATTTTGGCATTCTATAGATTTTAGTTAAAATTATAAATAAATACTTCCTATGTGAAAAATGACTGTGGAATTTTTTAAGCCAGCAAAAGTATTTTTATTATTTTTAAGAAATAATTCAACAAGGAAAAAAATCTCAAGGTGTAGCTGATTGTCAATGGCTAAAATACAACTTAAGAATTTTACAAATGTTTTTAAGACATACTTGTTAATATTATAGTTGGAGGGCACTGGAGAGAAAATACATTAGGTAGGGCATTTGCTAACATTGTACATGTTCCCCTGAGTCCCACAAGGAGTGATTTCTGAGTGCAAAACAAGTGCAGCCCCCAAATAAAAACAAACAAAAGTTCTCATTGGAAATGCACTGAAATCACTTTAACATAATCATTATTTCCAAATATAACATTAATTTTATGGATTGTAACTGGAAATATCAACTACTTTATTTCTGAATTTTGTTTATTGCTTAGGAGAAAGAAAGGTCAAATAATTTTCTATACTATTTTGTTTATATGTTTTGGTCTATAAATATAAATCTGAAACCTCTCAGCAGAAAACTTAATTTATAATAGTTATACATTAAGAAATAGTACATTACTTAAGTGAAGGGCACACAATGGATGACACTGGTTTAAGGCAAATATGTATGATTTTAATTTTAATATTCAAGTAAGCCTTTATAAAATTATGTCTGTGGGTAGTTGTATGCATTGTAATTTGTCTTGTATCCTTTTCTTCTATACCAAACACATTTATGGTAAACTCGATATGAGATGATTGACAAATGGTTTAGGTATTACATCTAGAAAAATAAAAGAACTAAAGGAATAGTCTACTTGGGACAGCACATTGTGAAAACCACCAAATCTGGGCCCATCAAGAAAGCAAATGACAGCTTTATGGCCAATAGATAACAAATCCTCAAAATTATTGCTTGTATGACCTCATAAAAAAACAACAGGGTCAAGAATATTAGGGTCAAATAAAAGACCTTCAACTGGAGTAATGGAGATCAAAGCACCGTGAAAACTATAGAATATAAAAGTCTGGGATAAGCAATGTATTGAAGTAAAACTCTTCAATTTATTTGAACCCAAAGTCAACACTTATAAGTGATTATGTGTTCTTCACAAATAATGTAAATTTTGTGCAATTGACTTTGCTTTGACTTAAGAAAAAAGAGTATGAACTTTCCCAAGAATGGGATAAACCAAAAATTATAATTGTGAATTTTCATAAAATAAAAACAAATACAGAATAAAACTTGATCTGATTAGAATCTGAATTGAGAAACCAATGAGAGCAGTCTCTTTATTTGCAGAATGGCACTAGATGTTACCACAAAAAAAAATAAAATCAATAGTTTACTACCTAAAAATTGTGGAATATAAACCACTCCCACTTTTTTAATGAATTTCCTGTGAATGTATATTCAAATGCACTTTATTTGGTCAGGCCCCAAGAGCTTTTTGATGCTGTTTAATTTTCTTGCATACCTAATCTCAAGAATTAATGATAAGCTCTATAGGTTTTTTTTTTATAAACTGTTCTTCTGGCTTTATGAAAGGTCCTGCATTAAGACTACAGCAGTGGTCTTCAACTATGGTCCATAGACCAATGCTAGTCTACAGGTCTAGAAATATTGAAAATCACTGATCTATTGCTATGGTTAGCTATTGGTTTTTGGAATGTTATACAATACAGGTGCTGGTACATAGCTGTAAAAAAAAAAGTTGAAAAATACCAGGCTAGAGTATGGTCTAGTTTAGGGACTATTTCAAAAGTACTTTTGTGCCCTAATTTAACAAATCTTAACAGTGTGGAGAAAATTAATGCTATCATGTTATATTAGACTCCTGGCATTGGATATTGTCTTGAAAACCACATTAATCAACAGACATTGAAAGAAGTACAAATATATTATTGGAATATAATTTGTTTAGATTCCAGACAACTAAGCTCTTCAGAAGAGGCTCCAGTGGAACACTGATTAAATTTTGAAAGCAATGAAAGACATGGTAGGGCACCTTTCAACCAAGAACAGTGTTTCAATATGTTGATATGGATGGCTCAGGGAAAAGTAAATTGTTACAAGAGGAAAGAATTAATAAAAAAAACAGTGGTTCAAAGAAAAATCCAAGCATGCCTGTGGACATTAAGGATGTGTATAAAGCAAACCCATTTCATAGGAATTGACTTAAGAAAGGTAAAAATCTTTTTATATTTGCTAATTGTAAATTCCTAAGTAGAGGAAAAGTTGGAAAGTCAAAAACCGTCTTGTGATGGTATATGATAACGAAACATTCACCAATGGTCTCAAATAGAAAATTAAAAGACATATATTTCAACTATATGTTGGTTTTTTAAACTTTGCAAACTCTGTTTATTGCCTATAGAAAATAAAATTGTTTATTGTCTATAGAAAATAAGACTAATTAAGTGTTATAATTCTGAAAGTGTTCTCAAAGCTAATTTTCCAAGTGAAAGTTTGTGTCTATAGATATAGATACTTGCCTATACATAAATGCCAGTATATCTATAGAGAGATATCTTTTTTCTATATTATCATATCATATATTCAAAAGTGTTTATGCCTATATATATTCTTTAGGGTCCATAATTACTCTGGATGTCCTCAATGATGCTAAGCATAGAAATCAGAGCTAGTTCAGGAACTTAGGCTTTTCATCAACTTACGCTACAAGATGAAATGTGAAATTGAAAAGCATGTAGTTATTAGCTTCAGATTCCTTGTGAATATGTGAACTCGCATGATGTTTATCACCTACTTCTGAATGTGTTGGCTTTCTTTTATCAATTTGAGAAAATTGAAAAACTGACTTACTGTACTACTTGTAAATTAATTAGTGTGATTTCTATGTGGAGCACAAGCTCTTCTTTAAGAACGTACAGTATTATGTGCTCTGCTGTAAAAAACTGTCTCTGGTTCAATGTGTGTATTGTGAGAAATAAAATATCAAATTGTAAGATCTGGCACTTGTTTTCTTTTTCTTCCAAATAACTTCAATTCTGGGAAACCTTATCACTTCCCAGGAGATTTCATTTTTAGCCAGAGGCACAAAACATGTGCTTCAGTATTATTTTGAAATTATTAGTCGTAATACATAGATAGTTACAAATTGAAATCCTCATTGGAGCAAGTATGACTAGCTTACTGAATCATGATGTCAATAATAATAAATCTGTTAGGTGTATCAACAAACAAATTAGATTTAAAAAATAACTCTGAGCCTAGGTAAGTATCTAAATATGGGCATCCGTGTTTGAAGGATTACTCCAAATGTCTTCAATGGTCCTCTTTTCAACAAGAGCAATGACTTATCAAATACCTGTGTTAATATGAAACAGATTATGTCAATGATTTTTGTCATTTGAAGTAATGGATGTATGTGGAATAGGAAGGATAAAAGAACCGATTATCAAGGTAAATTCTGTGTAAAAGCAAATCTTGCCAGTCCCCGGGACCACAGCTTAACCAAACATATTTCCATTTGCTAAATTTCATTTTCCTAAATAAAATTAAATGCTTGCTTAAGTCAAATTTAAAATTCACTTGAATAATCTCACTCTTTATTTAGAGAACAAGCAGGTAGGAGGGAAACACTAAACCTGTAATCAAAACTAAGGGAATCAATGATCTGAGAGATTGTGTAGGGTTTAAAATGCTTGCCTTGTACCCAGCCAACCCTGATTTTATCCTCACCACCATTTATAGTCTTTTAAGAGCTAACAAGAGTTATCCCTAAGCAAAGAACTAGGAATATGTCCCGAGTAGCATTGGTTGTGGCCCAAAAAGCAAACAAAAACAAAAGAACAAGGGAATCTTGCCACTCATAAAACTATCTACCTTTTAAAGTACTTGTTCTTATTTTATGACATATAGTAAGTTAAGCTATGTAAATTCTCCTCAATTCTCCCAAAACATCAGGAGTCAACCAAGTAATGTATCATTCTTTCCCAGATCTCCATAAAATGCTTTGAAAATCAATGAGACCACAACTTTTTACTCAATAAAAAGCAAAAGGTACTTTTGGACATAGTTCTGGGCACATAATGGATTTCAAATTTTTTCTTTATCTATAGTACTTATTAAGTAATTAAATTAGTTAATAAAAAGAATAAACAGACAATGTCCACAGAGGGCTTGTTTATTTATTTACATTTTGAAGTCACACCTCTGGTTATCCAGGCTTCTCTCTAAGTTCTGTACATGGGTTGTTTTTAGCAGCAGCTTAAGGGGAGAATATGTTATTGGTGATCAAACCCAGTCCTCCTGCATTAAGAGTATGTCTTTAGACCATTGTTCTATCTGTCCAGCATATCTGCTAATGGCTTATATTAAATGGACTTCCCCAGCCTCAAAAACCATTCATTACTTGAAACCATACTGCTTCATAATTCTATACTACTTTTATATTTTATATTGCTCTTATTGAATTAAAAAAACCCTACTAAACATGATTATCCTATCTACTTCACAAAATTTATCTTTTCTGATAGACTTGTAAAGGGAGATAAAATAAAGGTGAATTTAAGCAAATTACCAGTGGTAGTAGTCATTGGTAGATTCTTGGACCGCATCTCTTTGGTGCTCATGATTTCAGTAAAACAATATGTATTGTTTTATTGTCAATCTCCCAATTCCAAGGTGACTCTGCTTCTCTATCTTAAGACTTTATTAAAATTTTGGAAGTCTCTCTGGTGAAACTAAGATAATCAAAGATTACAAATCTGCAGACAATACTGAAATAATGAGTTCTGAAGTCCAATAGAAATGTGCACTTATGTTGTTTTATCTTCTGTTGAAATACTTTTGAAATAGCTTTAAAATGGATATTCAGAAGATTGAGTCCATATTTTAATCAGTTAAAAGAATATATATAAGTAATTTTTTTCTTCTTTGCTTCTTTCTGCCAGTGCCTTCACTTCTACTTGTGAATGTCGCCTATAAAATGTGATATTTGTAATATGAAATTATTTTAAAAATCTCTAGGCATTGGCAGATATAAATAATTTTTTATACTTCTAATATAACATGAATTTTTGAATCACAGAAGAAGAAAAAGGCATTTATTCTAGTGAACTGGATACTGACATTCCAACTTATCTTTCTTCATCTCATTAAATATTATGTTATCTATAAACATTTGGCTTTTGGCATATAATCATATGTCTGCAACATGGAAATAGGAACATATAATTAATGCACAAATTGTGAGAATAAATTAAACTTCACATACAAGATAAGATACATGGCTCATGGTATGCTCTTGGCATTTTCTAACAATTACTAATCAGACTCTACAGAAGGAACTAAAAATATATCATCATAAATATCATTGAAAAAATTCATACAAGGCACTTTCTTGAATCCTACGGTAAAAAAAATGGCAAGAAAATTTTGTCTCAAAAGTATATCATTCCAACTGAAGAATACAAATGCAAATATTTAAAATTTAGTCATGCCAAGATAAATAAGTAAATAAATAAATATCATGGTATTCTCTAATAATTATAGGCAATTGCTGTGTAGAGGTTCAGAAAAGGGAGTAATCACTCTAAGTTAAGACAGCAGAAGAATCCCTAAACAGATAGTGGATGTGATTTGAGTACAAAATATTAAAAAGCAGGTAGTGGGACAGAGTGATCAGAAAAAGAGACATTCAAAAATGCTTCAGCAAATAAGAAGGGATAAGATGATGTAGAGACAGACAAAGGTGACATAGAAAATTAAATTTTCTAAGTAGAATAAGAGCAGAATAGTCTTGATGACAAAAGGGAATCTAATTGGGTTTATTTTGTTTTTGAATTAAGAAAGTTTTTTATGAAAATAGCACTATCATTAATTTCTTTCATTTTATTTTATTTTTCCGGGTCACACCTGGCAGTGCTCAGGGGTTACACCTGGCTCTGCACTCAGAAATCGCTCTTGGCAAGTTGGGGGACCATATGAGATGTTAAATGGTTCAATGTTCAAAATGGCTATGGTTTCATCAACAGAAATGACAATAGGCAGGATGTTTTTGTTCACTGGACAGCTAGTAAGAGAAACAACCCCAAGAAACGTTTGCACAAGATTGGAGATAAAGAGATTGTTGAGTTTGATAGCGTAAAAGGAGTAGAAAGGTGCAGAAGCTACTAATGTAATCAGGCCAGGGGGAATAGCAATGCAAGGCAGCCACTTTTCTCGTGATCTATGGAAGTTCCGCAGATTCAACCTTTGCCCTTGCCCAGCTGAGGCCCCTTCAGTTGAGACAGAACCAGACAATGAAATGGACTAAGCTGAAGATTCAGAACAGTGTCCCAAACACTGGGCCAATCACCCTTCTGCAGAAGGTACTTTTTGAGAGGCTCGAGGTCCTCGATCAGCTGCAGCCTATCAAGGTCATTGATAAACTGTGTATGCACTGATGAGTTTATGTCTGTCCGTGTTGTATCTCTATCTCTCTAACATATTTTTTTTTTTTGGCCTCAAAGTCTTCCCCTCCTGTATCTTTCGTATTTGCGCTACAAGAGACAATGTCATTGCTTGCAACTGAGCTGATCACAGGATGCAGCTTCTTCAAGTGGATTTTCGACCAGTGATTTTGATGAAATCAGAGATCATCATCTCTCTTAACTGCTTTTCACTGACAGCTGATCACTATCCAATATTTTCCCTCATGGATTATTTTTTAACAAATAGAAGAAGGGGAATTGTTGTCATATACCTATAATAACACTTTTTACATTTTACTTCAACTTTTCTGAGTGAATTAGCACAATTACATCAACCCTGACCCTCAGGTGATTTATCTTAAACGCTAACTAATAAAAGTGTCAGGGAGAGCAGCAGAAAGCTAGAAGTTTGGTTGGCTCAGGAAGATCCACGAGGTTGCTCGACACCCCTTGTCTGAAGTCTATCTCATTTCTTGAACACCACTCTTTGCTGCCTACCCATCCATTCTAGGATCTTTTTGAACATGAACAAGGTCAACACCACAAAATGCAAGTGGCTGAAAGCAAGCTGCAGGCAGTAGCCATTAAGCCCCTGGAAACAGCCAACAAGCAAACCCAGAATTACCCTCACAATTCTCCCTTGTGTTAGTTAATCTTAGGAGGGTCTCCAAAGCAAATATTATGGGGTTTAGTAACTACTCCTAGTGTTACACTGTCAACCGGTTCAAACACTAAGTACTAAGACCACAAAGTATTGATGCTTGGGGTCTACTGGTGGTTTTGATGCCTCCAGATTTACACCAGTGCTGGGATGAGTGCAAGAGACAGACAGTGCTGAGGATTAAATTTGTCTTCATGCACATATAAGGAATGTGAGTCGTTTTCCTAAGCTTTATCCTCACTCCAGCTTCCTGTTTTTCATAAAATAGTAAAAGGCAGAAAAATGAACCCTGCTCTCAATTATATACAAACAATCTCAGATTTTAATAATTTACTAAAGTATAAAATAACTAACTGGAAGTCCAAATTTATCATACTTTGTAATGGTGGTGGCATTGTCTTCTTATCCTCAAAATTAACCTCAGCATTAATGAGTAAATGGTGTTTCCACTGCTATCCCACTCTTTCAAAATAACTCTTAAATAAATAAATCTTGTGCTTATTCTAAAATTTTTTGAGGAATTGGAGCTGCCATTTGACCTGAATTTATTTATACACTGAGTAAAGTCTCAACATTTCTATCTCTGTTCCTTTCCATAACATAGAAATTATATGTAGCTGACTCTTCTTCAATTGTGCTGGAAACATGCAACTATTTAAGAATACATGAGTGAACTACCAAACTAAGTTAAGACACTTATGATACAGTGTTAAATTCTTCATACTCTTTTTTGTTGGCAAAGTAATAACACCCACATTATAACAGTAATGAGATGAATAAAGAAAAATTCGGCTCACCGACCCACAACAAATAGAGTGGAGCTGCTCTAGAGAGTCACCCAAACTTGTAGTTGCCCACATTTACACTACAAATAACCTGTATGTGGTTAAATCAGTGAGACCTTAAGTTGTTCAGAAACTTCAGCATAACCAATACTGATGAATATCAGCATTTAAGAAAGACAATAAGAAACTACCGATTTAGAGAAACATAAAATGAATTGTGGGAGGTCATCCCCCCTAACAAAAAACTGCAAGGATGGGAGGAAAAAACCCTAGAAAAGATAGTTTAGGTATTAGAATGCAAAGGATTTGCAAAAAAATGCACCAATATATGCACAAAATGCACAATATAGCAGGAAAGAATAAAATAGATAACAAATGTCTGCCAGCTAAAAAAATTTCATCAGGCAAGTATAAAATGAATTTTAGGGTCTTTTAGATGTAGAAACTATAGGGGCAAACACAGTCTAAAGAAGTATCAAGATGTTATATTTTGAGTGCCATATAATCACTCAACATATTCAGTGTCTGGTGGGAGATCTACTTCCTGCTTCATTGGCAACAGATTTCTCATTGTGTCCTCATAGGGCAGAAGGAAGGACTCTCTTTTTCTCTCTCTCTCTCTCTGTCTCTTATGCCTGTTTTATAATATAATTCCTGTGGCCTCCCCTGGCCCTGCAGGGAAACCACAAACGTGGATTAATTCCTCAGAGGGAGTATGGGTTTAAAACATACAGACAAAAAAACACACACAAAGAAAATGGGAAACTAATGAGAGCAGCTAGCTTCCATTTATTGTAAAGAGGGCAGTTCATTATATATTATTCATGGTGGGGGGGGGGACACAAAGAGCAGTAAAAAGAAGTGTAGAGCAAACACTTTGTCTGAGCAACTTCTCAAGGTTTGTGGTTACACAGATAACAGCATAAGTTTTATCCCTAATATTCCTCAAGTCGTCTAGCTACATAATTAACAATGATCCCTTAACATAACTCCCCCAGCACCTGGCTACATAGGTAACAAAAATTGCTTCTCCCAACCCACTGGATATGTCTAGAATATGTTCTAAAATATGTTTTTTCTTCCAAGGTTACTGGCATCAATGTTCCCTTTGGCTTGGATGTGTTTAACAAATGCCCTGTCTAAAATATGTTTTTCTCCCAAGGTTACTGGTGTCAGTGTTCCCTTTGGCTTGTCACATGCCTCACATAACCTTTTAGATTGACCTTAGTAAAGGAAGGCTGCATCCTTGTTCAGGTCTCTTGAGAGACTGCTAGAGACTGTTAGGCCTCAGGTGTCTGCTAGAGACTTATTAGGATTCAGCTCCCCACAAATTTCATTTATAAGGTCTCCAAACTTATACCTTATCAACTCCCAACAACCTGAAAATGCCATCACCTTGAGGTTAAGTTATCAACAGATAAATTTGAGGTAACATAGACATCCACTTTGCAGTCAATCAGACAAGTTTCAACTTTGTTCCTCTTATTATTTGGGTAACCTTGGCAATCTACTGGATTTCCTCATAGAGAGTGTGCAGATTGATGACATTATTGTGTAAGGGTTGTTAAGAACAGAGATATTATATGTAAAGTAGGTAGGCCACCATCTTCATCATCATTCTGGTAATTAATATTTGCAAATAATGTTGATCAATACTTCTCATTCCATTGTATTTATCCTGATTTTTAAGGATCTCTTGACACTCCAGAGATTTACAATAGTGAGACAAGCAAGCCATGCACATTGCTAGAAAATAATCAGCACTTTAGGAGAAGATAAATTGGATGGGAAGTTATAAGGAACTTTAAAGTGACTCTTTTTTAATGTAATATCTTTATTTAAGCATCATCATTACAAAACATGTATGCAGTTGAGTTTCAGATATAAAAAAGAACACTCCCCCTTCACCAGTGCAACAGTCCCACCACCAATGCCCCACCTTTACCTTCCCCCATCCCCTGCCTGTCTTCGAGACAGGCATTCTATTGCTCTCACTCACTACCATTATCATGATAGTTGTCAGTGTGGTTATTTCTCTAACTGAATGGACCACTCGTTGTGGTAAGCTTCATATCATGGGTCAGTCCTTCCAGCCCTCATCTCTATTGTCTTTGGGTATTATTACAATAATGTCTTTTACCTTTTTTCCTTAAAACCCATAGATGTGTGACACTATTTTGTGTCTATCTCTCTCCCTCTGACTTATTTCACTCAGCATAATAGCTTCCATGTCCATCCGTGTGTAGGAGAATCTTATGACTTCATCTCTCCTGATGGCTACATAGTATTCTATTGTGTATATGTACCACATATTCTTTTGTCATTCATCTATTGAAGGGCTTCTGGGTTGTGTCCAGATTCTGGCTATTGTAAATAGTGCTGTAGTGAACATAGGCATGCAGAAGGCCTATTGTGTTTGGTATTGTGTTTGGTGTTCCTAGTGTATATCCTTAGGAGTGGTATAGCTGGATCAGATGGGAGCTCAATTTCCATTTTTTTGAGGAATCTCCATATTGTTTTCCATAAGGACTGGACTAGACAGCATTCCCACCAGCAGTGAATGGAAGTTCCTTTCTCCTCACATCCCTGCCAGCACTGATTGTTCTTGTTCTTTGTGATGTGTGCCAGTCTCTGTGGTGTGAGATGGTACCTCATTGTTTTTTGACATGCATATCCCTGTTGATTAGTGATATGGAGCATTTTGACATGTGTCTTTTGGCCATTTGTAGTTCTTCTTTGAGGGGTTAAGAAAGTGTTCATTTCTTCTCCTCATTTGTTGATGGGGTTAGATGTATTTTTTCTTGTTAAGTTCTGTCAGTACCTTGTATATCTTAGATATTAGCCCCTTATCTGATGGGTATTGGGTGAATTTTTTCTTCCATTCTGTGGATAGCCTTTGTATCTGAGGCACTATTTCCTTTGAGGTGCAGAAGCTTTGTAGCTTAATATAGTCCCATCTGTTGATCTCCACTTCCACTTGTTTGGAGAGTGATGTTTCCTCCTTGAAGATGCCTTTAGTCTTAATGTCATGGAGTGAATTATGAGTTGTTCTATATACTTTATAATTTTAAAGGAGTAGTACTAAAACAGCGCGGTATTGGAATAAAGACATATCCTCAGATCAATGGAATAGACTTGAGTATTTGGAAAATGTTCCCCAGACAAACAATCAATTAATCTTTGATAAAGGGGCAAGAAATGTAAAATGAAGCAAGGAAAGCCTCTTCAACAAGAGTAGTGCTGGAACTACGGTCAGCCATATACAAAAAAGCAAACTCGGGCCGGAGAGATAGCACAGCAGTAAGGCGTTTGCCTTACATGAAGAAGGACGATGGTTCAAATCCCGGCATCCCATATGGTCCCTCGAGCCTATTAGGGGCGATTTATGAGTGTGGAGCCAGGAGTAACCCCCGAGTGCTGCCGGTGTGACCCAAAAACCAAAATAAAATAAAATAAAATAAAATAAAATAAAATAAAATAAAATAAAATAAAATAAAATAAAAAGCAAACTCAGACTTCCATCTAATACCATGCACAAAGGTCAAATCCAGGTGGATTAAAGACCTTGATATAAAGTGATTCTTAAAGAAAAATTCATTAGTGCTCATTTGAGAAATTTCCTGTCAACAAGAATCTTTTCAAACATAGTTCATCTCCTTTCTCTGGCCCAAAATTTTTTTTTTTTTTTTTTGGTTTTTGGGCCACACCCGGTAACGCTCAGGGGTTACTCCTGGCTATGCGCTCAGAAGTCGCTCCTGGCTTGGGGGACCATATGGGACGCCGGGGGATCGAACCGCGGTCCGTCTCCTAGGCTAGCGCAGGTAAGGCAGGCACCTTACCTCCAGCGCCACCGCCCGGCCCCAGGCCCAAAATTTTTGAAAATAACTTTTCCTTCTGTAAACATGTACCCCCAAAAAAGGCTTTTATAGTTTAGTAAAGTGCAATAAGATGGAATCTATTATGCTGAGTGAAATAAGTCAGAGAGAGAGAAAGATGCAGAATGGTCTCACTCATCTATGGGTTTTAAGAAAAATGAAAGACATTCTTGCAATAATAATTTTCAGACACAAAAGAGAAAAGAGCTGGAAGTTCCAGCTCACCACAAAGAGTGATGAGTTTAGTTAGAGAAATAACTACATTTTGAACTGTCCTAATAATGAGAATGTATGAGGGAAATGGAGAGCCTGTTTAGAGTATAGGCGGGGGTCGGGTGGGGAGGAGGGAGACTTGGGACATTGGTGATGGGAATGTTGCACTGGTGATGGGGTGGTGTTCTTTACATGACTGAAACCCAAACACAATCATGTATGTAATAAAGTTGTTTAAATAAAAAAAAAGAAGAATCAATAATATTTATTTAATATGACATTATAGTGCAGGCTTTATGCCAAGCACTTTAGATGTATTATCTAATATAAGACTAGATTTATGTTTCTCCTTATTTACTTCCAGAAATTAAGAATTTTCACCAAAGAAGCAAGGAAATAACATAGGCTTGTCACTGTGCTTAAAAGTTTCATAAGATTGAGTCAGAGAGATAGCACAGTGGTAGGGCATTTGCCTTGTATATAGCAGACCCAGGACGAACAGTGGTTCGAATCTTGGCATCCCATATGGTCCTCTGTGTCTTCCAGGGAGATTTCTGAGTGCAGAGCCAGGAGGAACCCCTGAGCACTACTGGGTGTGACCCCAAAACCAAAAAAAAAAGTTTCATAAAGATGAAAACATTTAATCTAGAATACTATTCCATAAAGTTATCATCCTTTTTTTAATTTTTAATTTTTTATTTTATTTTTACAAACTGGGAAACTGTGATTCACAGAGAAGAGTATATTTCTTAAGGGCATAAAACTTCAAGCATATAATCAAATGCCCACATCACCACATCACCTCCATGCTATTCCTCAGAGCTTTGGGCATAAAACAAATGGAAACCTAACCAGAATTACTGACGCCTTGCTGTTTTCAAAACCCGGCAGAGAACATATACCTTGCTACAATATGTGCCTAAGAGACTCCAGAAATCTCTTCTTGTTCCAGCCTGACCTTCAGCTCCTTACAACTGACCTACTGGCTTCTGCCTTATAAATTTGTCCCAATAAGACATACATCCTATGTCTCTGCCACACAAATTCCAATAATTGACCTTATCACTCTCTTCCTAGTGAATTAGGCAGGCAGGTCGGCAAGTAGGGAAAGGTATGCCCAATTCTTGAGATGGAATAATGCTGAAAAACAGGATTTGGAGAACTTACTTCATTGGTAAAAGTCTGCTCTGGTGCCACTGCAGACCCAGAGAACACAGGATGCCCTACTGGGAGAAGCACAAGCATGAACAAAGACCAGGAAAGGAATATCAGAGAAGATCATCTAGTACCCCAGTCCTTCCCTCTGGAAACCACCTTAGCAACAGGGCTCTGACCTGGGGAGAAAGCTGCATGTGGATCAGTTTGGGAAAAACCTGTAAAAGGGCAACTTACAACAAAGGAGAACACATGTGTGGCTGGATACCTGGTGGCTGAGCACATGTTGGCCGCATCTCCCCTCCTGAGATGTGGACATTTTACTTTCATGTTGGCATGGGTACCAGGGCTCTCTCCACCTTTAGAGAATCCCATACTCTCTTTTGAACACATAGCCAGTACTCATGACTCTTTCCCTGTCACTCTCTGTCTCTATATTTCACTGTCTCTGTCTCTCTCTGTCGCTCTCTGTCTCTGTTGCTCTGTCTCTCTCTGTTGTTTGTTTCTCTGTCTCTCTCTGTCTCTCTCTTCCTCCCCTTCCTCCAAATAAAGCCTGCTGGTTTGTTTGTTTGTTTGTTTGTTTGTTTGTTTGTTTGTTTTTACTGATCGTCTCCACCTGAAATTCTTTTCTGTCAGGGGAAGTGACAGACTGGAAAGGCCTAAGTAAGGTCTAGAATTAATTTTCCTTTCCTGCAAAGAGCAATTCCTCACTCCAGCCAGAGTCCACAACTCCCTGAGAAAATATCACTCTTGAGTGGTGGAGATTAAATCCTCTGTAGTATAAAACTAGTAGATGAAGTTTGATGCCCAGCGGGGCTGATGAACTTAGTGTTTGTAATCTGCAGGGGCTCAACACAGACTTTATTAATCCTAACTCTACCCACCATCTCCCAGGGTGGCAAACACACTTCATGTAAGTCACCCCAAAGATTTAAACCAGCCTCACCAGGATAGGCTTAAATTCTTTCATATACATTCTATTATCTCTATGTGATTGGCTTAGACATTTCATAATTGATTCGTATATGTATTTATAATTGTTTTGGTTTTTGGTTTTTGGTTCTTTGGGCCACACCGGTTTGATACTCAGGGGTTATTCCTGGCTAAGTGCTCAGAAATTGCCCCTGGCTTGGGGGGACCATATGGGATGCTGGGGGATAGAACCGCAGTCCTTTCTTGGCTAGCACTTGCAAGACACCTTACCTCTAGTGCCACCTCACTGGTTTATAATTGTTTTTATGTGGTTGACTAATAATACTTATATGCAATTTACTTTCTCCCTGCTATAACATTCCCTCAACTAACTACTCTATAGGAAACAGAAGTTTCTTTCCTAAAAACACTCTTCTTGTTTATTCTTTCTTTGGCAGCTTCCACTGTGTCAACCTGACCACTGGAATTGCTTTTAATGAACTGATTCTGCTCTGCCTAAAATGTCTCATTTTCCTGATAAATTTTTTACTGGCTTGGACACAGTGGGGTCTGATTTTGAACATCTCCTCCAATTCTTAATAAACTTAAAATTATTTCTTTCTATATTTTTAAGGTTGTTGCAACATTCAAATTTGGAGGAGTATAAAATAAACTTTACTTAAAATTAAAGAGCATAACAAGAGCTGGCTTATTTTAAGTCCAATATCCATACAATTACTCAATCTTGTTTCCTGAGTGTGATGTGGATACATCAGTTTCTTCATCTGCTGTTTCCTCCTACTCTTCTACCAAACATCTTTAAACATACATTTTAACATATATCATTGTGTTATTTCTGCAGCTTTGACCATATCCATGAGGAAAAGACTCTGTTATAAAGAGCATCATGGTTGCATTACTACTACAACTGCTGTTACCTTTCTGTGTACTGTGCATGATAGAAAACTCTGATCCTATACTCACCAATAATTTTCAGGGGCCGGCGAGGTGGCGCTAGAGGTAAGGTGTCTGCCTTGCAAGCACTAGCCAAAGAAGGACCATGGTTCTATCCCCCAGCATCCCATATGGTCCCCCCAAGCCAGGGCCAATTTCTGAGCACTTAGCCAGGAGTAACCCCTGAGCATCAAACGAGTGTGGCCCAAAAAACCAAAAAAAAAAAAAAAGAATTTTCAATACTTATATATAAATTTTTGGTCCTCCTGTAACTCATTTTAAGCTGATCTCTCAGTCAAGGACATCCAGACTTAAGGGTACTAGCTTTGCTTATGGCTGACATGGGTTCAATCCAGGTATCCCACTAGAAATTATTTCTTAGAAGTAACCCCGGAGCACTTCTAGGTATAAACCAAAACAAAATAAAACAACAACAACAAAAATCATCCAGACTCAGAAGAAACTTACCTTTCTATGAACTACTTTAAGAGAACAAAAGTCAAAACTGGAGGACCTGGGATAACTCAGTGGTATAGCCTGTCTTGGGAGGACAAAGCTCTGAGATAATTGCCAGGCATTGCCTACATGCCTTCCTGGCTGCAGGATTGTGATTTATGCCATCGTAAAAAAAAAGTGCACAATCTCTAGAGCAAGTATATATAGATATTATAACCAAGTGTTCCACTCCTTATTACAACAATAAAAGGGGAAAGAAATGAATGTGGGCAAGAAAGCTTAAGGACATGAACAATATTTATTTGTAAAGAATAAAAAAGAGGGTTCAGGGGTTAAAAGGACTGTGGTAGAGAGATATAGAGGATAGAGGCTCCAAAGAATGATGATAGAGAAATATTAGCAAGAAGAATAAAATTAAGCTAATATACTATTAAATTATACAGTCTTGCAAACTAGCAATATAAAACATAATATTTTGTGCCTGCCAAGTGAGTAGGCTTGGGAATGGGTGGAAATTTGAGGACAATGATGGAAGGAATTTTTCATTGATTGTGGGATTGGTCTTGGAACAAAAGTATTATGTATGAGACTCTATGTAATACATGGTCTTTAAATAAATTTATTACAAAAACATACAATCTTATAAATCATGATATCTCAATATTTTTAATCTTGAAAGAATAAATTTGAAAATATTAACATAGCTATAAGAAATGATACAATCTTGCATGTCGCTGCAACATGGATGGAACTGGAATTATGTTAAAGGAAGTAAGCCAGAAGAAGAAGGATAAACACAAAATTATACCACTTATAGGTGGTAATTATAATAACTGCATGAATAAATGCAATGGCTTAAATGGGAGTTGTTAAGAACACTCTAGGTCCTAGACCAGGGGTCTCAAACTCAACTTACCTGGGGGCCGCAGAAAGCAAAGTCAGGGTGAGGCAGGGCCACATAAGGGATTTCACAAAAATAAAGTCCTCAAATGTCATTATTAACAGTTTAAATTATTTCTTCTGAACATGAATAGAACATTGAGTGAAGATCATGAACTGTTATTCTGAACATGGCATCTTTTGCCTATTGCTGCCAGAGACTTGACAGTGCTTCTTCTCACAAATCTGAACCATATTTGGGCTTTAGAGAGGAAGCAGTTGAAACCCTCAGTATGGTTTGAAGATGATAATCATTAAGTCTAGACCTGTACTTTGACTTATTGAAGTTCAATGTGGAGAATAACTTTTAACACAAATATGTGCTCCCAAAAAGGCACATGGTGTGCTTGAACATTCAGGAAAGCTCAGGGAAGCTGGGGGGGCAATTCTCTCAAAAATTGCCCATGCATGTCTGCTTTTCCACTAATCTCCCTGAACTTGGCTTTGAGATCAGAGTTGCATTGCAGGTCAATGAGCTCCATTTGAAGCACAGGAAGGGCATCTTGTACATCAAAGGAAAGAGGGTCCACAAAAATTTGGAAAGTGGCTCTATGCTTTTTGAAGTCTGCAAATCTGTGATCAAATTCCTTCTCTAGCTTAAAAATAGCATCAACATATTTCTCACCACTGAAGAGTATGCCTGCATCCACAAGCTCCTTGCATGCTGGGAAATGGCAAAGGTTTGTCTGAGAGAGCTGGGATTTCTATAGCACAAGTTTTGTGGAGAATGCTCTCACGTTGTCATAGGCAGCACTGATAAGCTGCCCAGGGCCTTGTAATATCTTGTTTAGTACATTCAGCTTATGTGTGATGTCAACAAGAAAAGCTAAGTCCATGAGCCATTTGTGATCACTCAACTCAGAAACAGCATTCTCATCCTTCTCCATGAAGGCTTTCACTTCTTCTCTCAACTCAAAAAATCTTTTCAGGACATTTCCCCAGCTGAGCCAATGTACCTCGGTGAAATAGAGCACATCTCCATATTCTGACTCCATTTCCTCTAAAAAAAAGCATGGAACCTCCTGTGCTTTAAGCCCCTGGATCTGATTTGGTTAATGCATTTCACAACAACAGACATCACATTGTCACACGGCAGGCATTTACTGCAAAGGGCCTGCTGATGGATAATGCAGTGAAGAGCAATGGCCTTCTCTACATCCTCCTCTTCAAAAAATTTTTTTGAACAAGTGCCACCAGTCCATTTTTCCTCCCTGTCATCAATGGCACTCCATTGGTTATTATTCCAACAAACCTCTTCCATGGCAAACCTGCATTCTCAATGGCATCACACAGATGCCAAAATGTCTCATTAGCAGTGGTCTGGCCATGCATTGGAATTATTGTAAGCAGCTCCTCTGTTAATTCAAAATTGCAATCAACACCATGGACATAAATTGTGAGCTGCATGCGCAGTGTCTATTATATCTGTGCCCTTGTCAAGAGCAACTGAGTATGCATCAAAACATTTGGCTTTCTCACACAGTTAATGATAAATGTCACTTGACATGTCAGAAATGCACTCTGCCCCAGTGTTGACAGAAGGGCTGATTTTGCTAAACTGACCTTTCTTTTCCGGACAGATAATACTTGCAGCCTGTAACATGCATTTTTTAACAAACTCTCCTTCTGTGAATGAATTCCTGCCTTAGGAATCATCTCACTAACCATGTAACTAGCTTCGAGTGATGTAACATTCTCTTTGGTTGCTTTCTTGAAGAAATCTTGTTGCCTCATTAGACATGCTTTAAGACTGGCAATCCACTTGGCTCTCTCATTTCCTTGATATTTTGCACATTCCTCAGCATGTTTAGTTGAATAATGGCGTTTCAAGTTGTATTCCTTGTACACTGCAACTTTCTCTGAGCAAATAAGACCTGTGGGGATGCCCCTGTGCTCAACAAAGAAATACTGCATCTCCCACTTTTCCTGAAATTGTCTGTGCTCGTCATCAATCTTTCTCTTCACTGCAGGCTTTAATGAAGTCATGATGAAGGTATGACAAAATCTAATTCTGTAATAAACTTCTCTACCTTCTCTCCCTTAGGCCTCCGATAATGCAAGGGACAGCGGGCAGGAGCAGTAGAAATGACGTCTGCGCTAGGCGCAAAGTATTTGCGATTATTCACTTACCAAATATTTGCAACAAAAAAATCGCATTAGTAAGAAAAACTCGCAAAAAAAATCGCATTAAACATTTGCATACCCCGAATGGAACTGCTTGGGAAATGGGAATGTTTAATGCGATTTTTTTCTTACTAATGCTATTTTTATTGTGATTATTCGGTAAGCAAATAATCGTGAATACTGCGATATTTGAAGGCCGGCCGCGGGCCACAAAATGTTGTATGGAGGGCCGCAAACAGCCTGTGGGCTGCGAATTTGAGACCCCTGTCCTAGACTATAGTGGGGAGAAGGAAAAAAATTTGAGTGAAAGAGGAGAACGACACAAATGAAATGACAGGGTACAGGGCCTAAGGAGTTTCAGGTGCAATGGTGGTGTGAAAAAAGGACAGAACTAAATATCCAATGAGACTTAACAAAAATAAAATCATGAAACCCAAATTTTAACACCCAAACTTTAAAAAGGTGCCTGTTATACTGGCAGGCTTGGGTAGGACTGTAGGTATAGGATGTGCTCTAGGAACATTGGTGGAGAGAGGTTGACACTGTTGATGGGATTGGTTCTGAAACATTGTAAGTCTAAAATCCAACTATGAATAACTTTTTAAATCGCAATGATTTAAATAACTTTTTTAAATTGGAAGTGTTATTCATTAGTAGAATTATTAGCAGAAATAATCTTATTATCTGAAACACTTCTCTTTAAGAAAGAGCGAACACTAAATTAGGCATCTGCCATTTGCTTTTTTATTCTCCCTCTCCTATTCATGTGAATGCCCTATTCCCTCCTTGAAGACTCCAGTCCCTATTGCATTTCTTAGCTCAGGCTATCTACCACATTTTGCTTCATCGTCTTTGAAATCAATGTCTAAATAAGTGGCTTGTCAATAATTAAATGAATTTTCTCTTACTGATTTGTCTACATTCTTTTGATTATTCAAACAGCTTGAGGAAAAACCCAGAGGAATGGGGAATTTTTTTTTTCAGTCGATTGGTCAACTCCCCTGATTAAGCAGAGGACCTAGCTTCAGTTATTTCTTGCAAAAAACTGGGGGTGGCATGTCACGACTGCACAGAACCTGCCTAATCTGTCTTTTCAACCTCAACCTGTTTTTGTGCCAAAACACCCAATAATAACATTTCTTAATTATTTACTGTTTGTAATATCTTTCTTTAAGTACCATGATTACAAACATGTTTGTACTTGGGTTTCAGTTTTAAAAAGAACACCAGTGCAACCTTTCCACCACCAAAGTCTCCATCTTCCTCTCCACACCCCCTGCCTCTATTTTTTGAGGTGCAAACTTTTATAGGTCTCCCCAGCTCTAGGAGAGCCCCCACTAGGTCTCCCATGAGTGTCTCCAAGCTCAGTCTCTCAGGTTTCCAGAGGAACCACTGGGCCCTCTCAGGATTCCTCCGGGAGCACCCCCAAAATAGAGGCAGGACAGGCCCTCAGCATCTGCAGGCTCCTCAGCAACCAATATTACCGTGCAAGGTGTGTGTAGCAACAATTGTAAGAAAATAACAGTTCTGCTCCCTCCCAGGAATGTCACACTCCAACCTGGGCGTACCTATGAGGAAAAACACCCTCTTATTTTCTTTACTATCTCTCATATCTGCTCTCAGACATTTTGGAAAACCTTCATTTCTAACATTTTTACTAGAGTCGATTGATAACATAGATTATAAGGGTACTGGTTTAGCAGATTCAATCCCAGTTCAGTTTTTTTCCTTTTTTTTCCTTTCCTTTTCTTTTTTTTTCCCCCTCCAATGTAATGAAAATTATTGTAACTTGTATTCACTGCTGATTAGACTTGGGAAACAAGTTATGAATGCTCCTTTACTTTTTCTTGGTTCTTAAACAGTTGTTACAAGAAGAAAAGGGGGTGGGGTGCCTCAGTTTAATTCTCCCTGAGTTCTCTAACCCAAACTACAAGCACCCACTTTTGACCTGATTGCTTCAGAAATCTCTCATTTAACAAAGCTTTCAGCATTTAAATAACATACAGAGGGGCAGAGTCAGAATAAAACTTATTTGGCTGTTAGTAATCTATCAATAACTCCAGAAAGGAAAATCTGCGAAATTGAACCACTGGCATCTGATAAAAGGGGAATCTTAAAATCAATCAGGGAGACTTACCAATGAGATGCTAAAAGCTATTGGATTAAATGGTACTTCGTTTGCTTTCTAGCTTATTGAATCCTATAGACCACACTAACCTCACAGAGCAAATACAGAGTGTAAGTTTTAGTAGCTTTGAAAGGGAGAGGCCATTACGTCTACATTCGACTTTTGCAACAATCCATACTGAGCTGACAAGTTCACAAAATCCATTTTTATGGTTAAAGGCTGCTGCATTTCTCTCTGTGTTTTAGAGACCATCAAATTATTCATCCCCGGATTTTCACAGTGATCTCTGGAGAACGCTGGTTTAAATCTTCACCTGCAGGTAAATGCAAAATAGCCCTTTCATTAGCAAATGAAAACTGCAGAAGCTTAATTTTGGATCGTACATGCAAATCACAAGACAGGGCTTCAGTGGGCCTCCTGAACCTATTAAGACCAGGATCAAATAAGCATTTTTAAAATGAAATCCTAGAAGTCAATTTCCTTCTTTGCATATTACCTTTCCTGAAGGAAGTTCCCCTACGATTAAAGATGTTGAATTTATGCTGTGCTTGTTAGGCAGATCAAACCACACACAGAAAATTGGGAGATGCATCCCAGAATCAAGTACTGTAATTAAGAAAATTGTCTTGATGCTATCCTATGAATATGAATGACTGAGCTCCAGGGCCTCTTTATGAGAGAGAGAAAGAGAGAGAGAGAGAGAGAGAGAGAGAGAGAGAGAGAGAGTTAAAATCAATAGATGTAGAGGTACCAGATATCCAGAATAATCTAGGAAAGATAATGAGTAAGAATCAATTAAAAGATAAGGAGAGATGAAAGTTGTAGGTCAGTGCAGATTTAGAAATAATGGCACCAGTCAGAAAGAAGAAATAAAGTAGGCACTTAGTGTAGGTAAGACCTGGCTCTGAAAATAAATTTTCCCTAAAATCACAACTACCTATCCTCAACACTGCTCTTCATCCTGCCCAGAACTTGTACTCTACCATAGATGCTCGAATTCCACTGATTTCAGATCTGTGCTTCAGCAGAGGTCAAAGTTGATGCAAACTTTCAACCTGATAAAAGGCAGAGGAAGAAAGCAGAACAGTAGTGGGTTAGTCTCTCTGAATCACTTGGTTGGCAGAAACAACTAATGAGGAGACACTCGAGAGAGAAAATAAGGCTGGAGCAATAGTACAGTGTGTAGGGCATTTGTCTTGATTGTGACTAACATGGTTTCTATCCTTAGGATCCCATTAGGTTCCTTGAGCACTGTCAAAAGTAATTCCTGAGTGCAGAGCCAGAAATAATCCCTGAGTACTGCCAGGTGTAGCCCAAAACAAAAACAAAAACAAAATTGAGAAAGTAGCTTGAGAATTGAATAGAAGTAACCCAATGTGGCAGAAAGCAAAGGTGCAGTTAAGCAAAAGGTGTTGGTGTTCAATGGTGAGGTAGCTTTTGCATGATAAAGAAACATCCAGGTGGTTCTTACCCATCTCTGGTAGAATGGTAGACTCTGGTAGACTCTCTGTGAGACAACATTTTGTCTGTTAGACATCATTTTTTTTTTTTTTTGGTTTTTGGGCCACACCCGGCGATGCTCAGGGCTTACTCCTGGCTGTCTGCTCAGAAATAGCTCCTGGCAGGCACGGGGGACCATATGGGACACCGGGATTCGAACCAACCACCTTTGGTCCTGGATCAGCTGCTTGCAAGGCAAGCACCGCTATGCTATTTCTCCGGGCCCTGTTAGACATCATTTTGACACTTTCCAAAAAATTCTCAAAATTCACTTCACAGTGATCATTTATTTCAGTTTGGAAAGATCTTTCAAACAGTTTATTAATGGCACTTATGTTTCCCTCTATCTGAATAAGAAAAGGTCTCTTTGTTCCTTGTTTACTTTAAAACATTTTTTAAAGCATTGTGATTTACAGTGTTATTAGTAGGTATGGTTTAGACATAAAAACATTTTAGAACCAACTTCACCACCAATACAACCTCCCTCCATCAACGCTGTTCCCAGTCTATCCCATGCTACTACCCTATCCCAGCCTACCGTTATAACAGGCACTTTTTCAAGTTTGGTTGTTATAATTTGCATGATTTCATTGTGGTTTGTATATTTAGTTCTGTCCTTCCTTCACATCACCATGTACCCGTGTCCTCTTGACCCCTGTCTTCTGTTATTTTACATCTGTTTATCTTTCTCTGCACTCCTACTCTTTTCATCTCCTCACTATATTCTGGGGCCAAGAGTGTTCTAGATAACCCTTCTTTTAAAACACTGCACTCACAAACAAGCTTATAATAGTGGTACTCAAATAAAGATTTATAAAAAAAATACACAAAAGACAGTGTCCTAATACAGTAAATAAAATAAAATTTTATTTTTATTTAATTAATTTAATAAGATGTCAATTCATATTAGCTATTTCTTATTCTGTGAATTTGGGCAGATTATCTTTCAAGTATTTGGTTCATTTCACTTATTAGCTATTTCTTATTCTGTGAATTTGGGCAGATTATCTTTCAAATATTTGGTTCATTTCACTGATTTACCAAATTTGTGGGTTTAGTGCTGTTCATAGTCTGGCTAGATGTTTATCGATTTTATTAAAGTTTTCAAAAAAACAGCTTTTTATATTCTTGACTTTCTCTACTAATTTCCTGTTTTGAATTTATTTATTATTTAAATTTTTTATTCTTTTTTTTTAATTTTATTTCCTAAGATATAAGCACAGATGATTAATTTCAGATCCTTTTCTTTTCTAATACATGAACCCAATGATATTTCTGCTGATCGTTGTTTCCAATAAATATCAAAAGCATTTCTCTAAAAAAAGAAATAAAAAGTAAAACATTGCATTCTCTTATGCTATTATTCTAAATACCATATATAAATGACATCATCTGGATTTCTTCTTCTACTACTGGATTACTTCATATGAAATTGATGGTTAATTGATATTAAATGTTCTATATCTATTCAGGTGGCAATTTTTACAACTATACAAATTTTTATTTCAAAATTTTACTCACCAATGCAGATACTTAAACATTATGTAAAGCATATTTTCTATTTGAGATAGTGAGGGAAACAATTAATAATCACCACTTTCTAACTGGGACCAGAGACTTAGTCAGAAACATGTGCTGTCAGACTTTTTTAAAAATAAGCAGGATAAAATATTTTTCAAGGGTAAACAAGAAATTTTTTATCACTATATGTCAGCATCTTCATTAAAAATGGTCATTTTTTCAGGTTGTTTATACTTTATATCTAATTATTCTGCAGTGTGACAATTGTGTAAATCACAAAATGAGTCAAGTTAGTTTTTTATTTAAATACACACAAAATTTTATGTCTTCACTCTTTATAAATAACTACTCCCACAATACATCTATTGGTATGATTTGAATTACAATGCTAAAAGCAAAGACTCATAAAACAATTATTTTAGGATTTCACATAGCAAGAAATAAAGCAGCCACCTATCAGCATTTTGATTCAGTGATGAGCTAAATATCAGGGATCCAGGACTATTTTATTCAATCTCTTTAATGTATCTTAAAGTGTTTATTCTAAAGATCTTAAGAGTTTTATGCTTAAGTTCTTTTTTTCTTAGGTTATCCTATGCCTGTCTGTTGCAATTAGAATATATAGAAGGAAAGTAAGAAAAGGAGAGAACGTCAAAGATAAAAGAAAAGAGTGATAGACATAAAGTCAAAGACAGAATGAGAGATCACTTCCAGTGATTTGAACCAACCAACACTGATCTATATCTGTAAACAATAGTGAGAGATTAACATCCAAGGCTTCTTCCTTTTTATTACTGGTAATGATTCAGTAAATTATTACCATGATTTCTACTGAAGATGGTGTAAGTCTCTTCTTTATCATGTAAGCTGTGGAACGCAAGAGTACATACCTGGTCAAAATCAGGGTTCTAGTAGGAAGGAGGAAAAAGTAACAATGTCATGATCCTTTTGAGTAGTTAACTGAGATCATTTTTCTGGAGAAGCAGAAGTAGGAAAGAGAGATGTCAACCATGAATCAACTGTGATCATTATAAAACGGCAGAAGTAGCTTTATATGTTAAGCAACTTGGGAGAGTCACTTTCTAAAAGCCTAAAACTGTGTTTGTCAATAGTATGGAAGTAGTATTCCAAAAGCAAAATGATCTTGCTCAGAACTCAGAAATTACTTTATGGAGACCAAGCAGGAATTTTGGGAAGAAGTCACTCAACTCAATTCAAAACACTCCATTATACTCAAACAAAGTTGTCTTCACCTTTATCTGAATCTAGGCATTTTGTTCATTTGTTTTTGGCTTTTGGAGGGCCATACTTAGTGGTACTCAGGAGTTACTCCGAGCTCTACACTCAGAACTCATGACAGAGTTCAAGAGACCATATGGGATGCTAGGGATGAGGTACGTGTAACGCAAAAACCCTATGCACTGTGCTATTGCTCCAGCTCTTTACAATGAGTCTTTAGAGCACCTCTTGAAAATCAGTTGCTACCCTCTCTGCCACCCTGCTGGATATGTCTAAATTGGGGTGCTCTTTGGGGTACTGTTCGTTTCTAGAAACATAGTCTATAAACAGACTATGTTATGAACCTCCAGTATTAAAAATTTATTTAAGTCTGAATGCTCAAATAGTCTGCTTAAGACCAAGTTTAAGCTGCATTCTTCAGAGAATTGAATAAATGATTCTTTAAGCTAAAGTGCATTTTACTGAATGGGAAAAATTCATGTTATTTGATTAGAACATAGTCTGTTGGAATCCAAAAGTCAGTGCTTTATCAGATTTTGTTATCTAAGGCTATTACGAATTGAGTTTCTGCATTCTGCAGTTATCAATTGCCAGAGTATTACTTTCTGAGGGTTAGTTTAAATCACAGTTAATAACTGTCTGAATAATAGGAACTTATTACTATATAATAACTTGTTAAACTTCTCCTACCAGTATCAGCACAGTGAAAGGGTCTTTGCTGTATCCACAATTAGGAAATGCCAGGATGGGGTCAGGGAGAAAGCACAGCGGTAGGCTGGTTTGCCCTGCATGAGGCTGACATGGAATGGACCTAGGTTTGATTCCTGGCATCCCATATGGCACCCTGAGCCTGCCAGGAGCAACTTCTGAACACAGAGAGCCTGGTAACCCCTGAGTACAGCTGGGTGTGATCCAAAAAACAAAATGAATTAATTAATTAATTAAAAGCAGCAGAAAACAAATGCTTAAAAAATGAATTGCCAGGATAATACTATAATGACATGTGTTTTTTAATCTATGAAAAATTGACTTTAGACTGATGTTTTTAAATTAGGTATTGCCTGAATAAATGACCTGCCTGTGAGTTCTGGTTTGTCTGCAGACAATTTCAGTATTATTAAAACCATTGTGATTTACAAAGTCTTTCATAGTTGAGTATCACACATAAATGAATCAGGCCCAATCCTACCACCAGTGTCAACCTCCCTGCACCAGTGTTCCACAGGTACATCCCATTTACACCCTCCCTTGCTCCTCAGACTGTCAGATTTTCAGTATAACAGGCTGACTTTTAAGTTTAGATTGTCAAAGTTTGGGTCTATTGATTCCATTGTTATTGCCTTTGGCTTGGATATTTAATTTTGTCCTTTTTTCACATTATCTATGCACCTGAAATTGCTTGGCCCCTGGACTTATCCTTTTATATTTGTGTTTCATCTCTTCCACTCAGCTTCTTTCCTTCTCCTTGCTGTACTCTGCAGCCAATGGTGTTCAAGACAACTATGATTTAGACTATATTGTTTCTTCATAGAGTTATTTTAAATACCACATATAAGTGATATCATTCTATATTTATCCTATATATATATCTATTTAACATAAAATCTTCCAGTTCCGTTCCATTCATGTTGCTGCAAATTGCATTACTGCATCATTTCTTACAGCTATGTAGTATCCCATTGTATCACATCCTCATGATCCACTCATCTGTTGTTGGACATCTAAGTTGATTCCAAGTCTTAGCTATTGTACTGAGTGATGCAATTAATAGCAGTGTGCATACATCATTTTGGGTGTATGTATTTCTGTGCTAGGGACAGATATCCAAAAGAGGGATTGCTGGATCATATGGTAGTTCAAATTTGAGTTTAGTGAGAACCCTCCATACTGTTTTTTTATAGGATTTTGACCAGGCAACATTCCCACCAGCCGTGGGTGAGAGTTCTTTTCTCAGCACATCCCCACCAACACAGATTGGTTCCTATATTCCTCTCTGGTGTAAGATGATATCTCATTGTTGTCTTGACAACAGATTCCCAACATATGCAAGATATGTTTCCATCAATACCACTGGCTGTTTCTTTCCAGTCTTCCAATATCTATTTGACAACACTGTAATAGATTAAGCTGAAGTTGTGAAGTCAGAAAGAAAAACATTTACTACTACTCTATAAATGAACCCAACAAATATGCATCTATTCTCTATAGTATAGCTCTTTGTATCTAGCTTGAGCTAGATAATATGTTCCTCTTGTTGCTTATGCAAGAAAATAATAAAAATTCCCTCAGTTCATCAGTGGCAGAAAAAGCATTCATATGAAGACTAACTGCAAACTCTACTCTAATTTCGTTGTCTCATCGGCAGGCCACTAAGAGCCCATTCAAGACAGCATTCAATAGAACTGGCCTTTCAAAGTTCACTTTGACTACAGTTCAGAAAAGCAAATACAGAGGCATGCTGAGTTTAGAGCACAGTGTTGGGTGACAAGTAATCAAATGAGAATGTCATTCCTGATTCCATTCTGATTGTTTTTCCTCAGGGGAGTTATAAAGATCAGAACTCACAATAGCACAAAAACAATAAAATTGGCATGATGTGATAGGACATGGGGTTTGTAGTCGCAAGAACTGATTCTTTTTTTTTTTTTCATTTTAGTCTTGGAAACTGTGAAATTACCTGTAACAAAGCTCAAATTCTGTTTTCCAGTGCATGCTTTTGTGCCCAATAGCCCATTTCTAGAAGCAACAGATGTTCCTTTTAAATGGTTCATTTCTGGAAACTTAGAGATGCCTTTGGGAAGTCAGCTTTTTTGCTCTTCCTTACTGAGCTTCAGAAAATTCACACACATGTTATGAGAGAATTTAGAGTTATTGGTTTCCAGTTTTCTGAATAGGTTGCCAGGTCAAAATGGGTTGCTGCATTGTTAATCTTCAAACAAGTAAGTACATCGCTGAAAAAAATATTTATTACTCCTCCCTCAAATAATATGTAGTTTACATTAAAATAACTAAAACTTAAAACACAAATTATTTTAAATGAAAAACTATTGCCACTATAGATATCTCTTGTGAGGTTCCTTGGGTCTCTTTCCATAATGCATCATACTTTATAAATTCATAGCAAAGATTCCGTATAATAAATAGCATACGTATGCAACATTTGGTCTAGTATCATGGCGAGAGACTTGAGTTGAGATGTATATATTTTATATATATAAACTGGATACACTCACACAATATATTATCTCTTGTACATGTTGGAAAATAGAGAGACAAATTCAATTCTCAGGATTATGGTTGAGTTGGAAAATGGTAAAGGATGCAATTTTGAATATTTATTTAATAATTAAATATTACATACAGGAGCATATTGCATATGATATTGCATAAAATAGCTCAGCAGGTAGGGCATTTTGCTTTTGCATGCGGCCAACTTGGGTTCAAGCATCAGCATCCCATATTGTCCCCCAAGCACTGTCAGGAATGACCCTGAGTACAGAATCAGGAGTAATTATGGACACTGCCAGGTATGTGCCCCCACAAATAAAAGGGAAATGTTGCATACGATCTATAGAGCCTCACTATATTGTTTGCTAGGAAGAAATGATAGACAAAACAGCTTTCAATCTATCATGCTCAGACATTCAAGTGGAAGTGCCAAAGCAATCAGAATCCTGGGCCAGAATGATAGTGTAGCGGTAGGGTGTTTGCCTTGCATGCTGCTGACCCAGGACGGACCTGTGTTAGATCCCCAGCGTCCTATATGGTACCCGAGTCAGGAGCGATTTCTGAGCTCATAGCCAGGAGTAACCCCTGAGCATCACTGGTGTGGCCCAAAAACAAACAAACAAACGAAAAAAGCAATCAGAATCCATAATTTCTGAAAGGACATCTCTGCTAATATACATTTCTCCACACATGGTCCGAAGTTTTACTTGAGACCAATTTCAATTTAACTATGGGTTTAATGGATGGTGCATCCAAGTGGGTATAGACAGGTAATAACTAAAGCTCTAGGATGTTTCAGGTATATATATGCTCTGAAGAAATTAACACTTGATTTTAAAAATGTGCAGAAGATGTGGCCTGAACACTTCATCCTGTATATGCCCCCAAAAAGCATATAAAATATGATCCATATGTAATGTCTTATGACAAATGTAAATTAAAATAACAGTGTGATATCACTGCACACCTAGTAGGATAGTAACCAAGGAACACTAACAATGCTTTCTGATGACATTGTGAAACCATATGAACTCTCATTCCTGGCTAATATTGAATGCAAAGTGATTCAACCACTTTGAACAGTTTGGAACTTTCCTTCAAAGCTAAACACACTCTTTTTTGTTGTTGTTTTGTTTTTTGTTTGTCTTGTTTTTTGGGGCCACACCCATTGATGCTCAGGGGTTACTCCTGGCTAAGCGATCAGAAATAGCCCCCTGGCTTGGGGGAACCATATGGGACACCGGGGGATCGAACCGCGGTCCTTCCTTGACTAGCGCTTGCAAGGCAGACACCTTACCTCTAGCGCCACCTCACCGGCCCCATAAACACACTCTTACAATACCATTAAACATTGTGCTTGTTAATATTTTTTCCACATCAATATTTATAGCAGCTTGATTTATTACTGCAAAACTATCAGGAGAATGCATAAGTAAACCGGTACTTCAAAACAGTGATATATGTAGCACCGAAAAAGTACTCTTTTTTTTTTTTTTTGGTTTTTGAGCCACACCCTGTGACGCTTAGGGGTTACTCCTGGCTATGCGCTCAGAAGTTGCTCCTGGCTTCTTGGGGGACCATATGGGACGCCGGGGGATCGAACTGAGGTCCGTCCTAGGCTAGCGCAGGCAAGGCAGGCACCTTACCTCCAGCGCCACCGCCCGGCCCTGAAAAAGTACTCTTTGCTTAGAAAAATACTTGGTGGTGGGAACTTAAATGCATGTTCTCAGTGAAAGTAACCGAGTGGTCAGAGCTTGTAATGGAGTTTGGAAGGCACTTGAAAAATGCAAAGCTTTGGGAAAGGAAAATAAACAGGTGGAGCCTACTGGACTCTAGAGAAATAATAATAATAATAATAATAATAAATGAGTATTAATTATTATTAAAATAATTTCAGATTTTATTTATATTGATTAAAATATTAATTTTGTACAGTTTGAGACACTGATGTTTGGTGGATAATGGTTATGAAGACATTACTTTAGAGTCATACTTCATATAGAAAGTTACACATGAAGCTTTTGATTTTGAAAGGTTCTAAGTCTGCTATTTTGGCACAACACAATATTTAAGACTGGTTTTACCTAAGAAGAACAAATTATGATACATGACACCGAATGAAAGAGACAAGAAATGGGGTGTGACTCATTATGTAGATTCCTGGACTTTGATAGTTGGGGGCTGAGCATAAGTTAGCTTATGATGTAATGGTATCTGGGAGAATGAACTAAAATATTTTAAAATGGAAGGACTTTCATGTTGATCTAGTTTAAAGCTTTCATTTCCTCTTTCATATTAGGAAATAATGTACATCAGGGCAAGTTATTTTCTTAAAGTCATATAATTATACAATTATGACCTCCAAATCTCAAAACAAATCTAAAATCTAGATATAGTTTCTAACACATGTGTCCAAGCCAAAACCAAGGAGAAAGAGATGCTAATATGCACTAGGTACTTTTAGTGATAAGTTATATCAATATAGTTACATCACTAGTATAAATAGCCTACCCTCTGGTGCAAGATGTTGATATTAGAAGAGTTTGGAAGAAGAGGAAAGAATTTGGAAATCTCTTTTATGTACTTTTTGCTCAATTTTGCTTAAACCTAAAATTGCTCTAAAAAGTCTATCAGAAGGGGGGGGGGTTAATTATCCTAGCATCTATCCGCAGAGGCTGAAAAGTAATTGGTCAAGGATGAGACATGAGTTTGGGTATGACTTATTGCAGCTTACCAAGTGATCCTGAAGTTCTGCCAGGTTAAGAGCCACCATGCCAAATAAGAATGTCAACCTTGCCAGGCATATTAGGAATTTCTGGCTCTTGGCTTTCTTGCTGCATTCTAATTAAATCAGTATTTACACAGGCCTCTATAGTTAGTTCTCTGCCAAAAAGTATTTATAACGTTTTTCTCCTGTGGTATTAGCATAATGTCAGGTGTCCTTCAGAAAGGAAAAAAATAGGAAATTAAAAGTCTTGATTGTCAAAGTAAGGCTAGATAGTCATGATTTTGTTATCACCTTAAAATAATGTCTATATTTCTTTCTGTTTACATCTCCCTGGAAGATTCAAAGTCTTGAATAATAGCCATATTTGAAGTTCTAAGCAAAACAAATTAGGGAATCTACTCTGCCATTTTTAATCAAAAATTAATAAATCAAGCCTTCTTTTAATTTATTGACCAATAATTGTCAAAGAGCAAATGTCAGAACATCACTCGAGAATAAAGAGATTTTTGCTGGCTGGGGTTGTGGTTGAGAAGAGTGACAGATGGCAGATTTTAGTGTGCTAAGAGCTTGATGGCAGAAAACATTTTTTCTCTTCCAATTAGTCACAAATACCTTAAAGCCAGAGGGACTGAGAATCAAGGTCAGATGCCACTTTGGAAACTCTTCATAATTTGATAGCTTGCAAGGTAAGTAAATTATTCACAATTTGCCTTCAGCTCCTAGACTTCTTCCTCTGCTGACTAAATGCCTTATACATACATGTATTCACATACAAATAATATATATACATAATTTAAATGGACCTTTGAAATTAGTACCTTCTATTCTTGTGGTGTAAATCTTATAGCTTATAAATGAGCATGTTAATAATCAAATTAAGAACGATTTAAAGGAATCATAACTTTTGTAATTAATCATTCTTATCAAACATTTAATACTGTATGAGACTTACTGGTAAAAATGTGACATGGATTATAAAATCCTCCCAACAACCCATATTATGTACTAATCAAAACCTCATTTTACAGATTAGAGAGACCAAGTTCTCTAGGTTGAACTTGAGGGCCAGTCATCAGGAAGTTTGATTAGTAGCCATCCCAGACTGGATGTCAACTTGGAGAGTACTGTATTTTTCACTCTATAAGATGCACATAGTTTTTAGATGAGGAAAAGAAGAAAAATATTCTAAAGCAACTGGTGTACAAAAATATTTAATAAACTATAACAGAATAATATTTCAACCATGCTAAGTGAACATCAGTAAATAGTTTTAAAAGCTCTATATGTGATGGTGAAAGTGCATTAACCTGATTACTTGTGCTATGTGGTATGTCTATGCAATAAAGGGGGCATAAATTGTGGAAGTCAAGTGGTTAGTACATGCTCTCTTCCTCTGCACTCATGCTTCAGCTCCAGGCAGCATTTGCTCCATAAGATGAAAACAATTTGGAGATTCCTCCAAAAACTGGAAATTGAGCTCCCATATGATCCAGCTATACCACTCCTAGGGATATACTCTAGGAACACAAAAATCCCTTCCTCACACCTATATTCATCGCAGCACTTTTTACAATAGCCAGACTCTGGAAACAACCAAGATGCTCTTCAACAGATAAATGGCTAAAGAAACTGTGGTATACATACACAATAGAATATTATGCAGCCATCAGGAGAGATGAAGTCATGAAATTTTCCTATACATGGATGTACATGGAATCTATTATGCTGAGTGAAATTAGTCAGAGGGAGAGAGATACACAGAATAGTTTCCCTCATCTATGGGTTTTAAGAAAAAATGAAAGACATTGAAATAATTCACAGAGATGAGGTCCAAAAGGACCAGCTCAAGATATAAAACTCACCACAAGAGTGGTGAGTGCAGTTAAATAACTGTGCTGAGAACTATCATAACAATGTTAGTGAATGAGGGATGTAGAAAGCCTGTCTCGAATATAGGTGGGGGGTAGGGAGAGAAGAGATGGGGGCATTGATGATGGGAAGGTTGCACCGTGAAGGGGGGTGCTCTTTTTATGACTGAAACCCAACTACAATTATTTTTGTAATCACAGTGTTTAAATAAAGAAATTTTTAAAAAAGATGCAGACATTTCCCCCCATATTTTAGGGGGGAGGAGGAGAGTGAGTTTTATAGTACTAAAACTATGGTATACACTAATCCTTCTGCAATCAAAACCTATACCTGACAATAAATTCCTTCTGCGAAAATCATATAGGCCACTAAAGCAAAAAGAAACAGTAAAGAGCTACCAACTGCCAGAAAAGTAAGGCTTTTGTTTGTAACTTTACTACAAGTAAGACTCATCTAAAGAATTTTGTTCAAAAGAATGATCATACCTGGCCTCAGACTCAGAGATTGCTTTTAATTGAGATAGGATAACACTTAGGCATTGGAATGTTAAAATGCTTGCCAGGCAAAGTCAGTTACATAATTTGCTGAGCTCATTCAGAATGAAAATAAAGGATTGTGATTCCAAAACTAAGAACATTATGACGACATTAAGATGGGAATAAGTGAAGTGTAGAGTCTTTTACTTGATGAGCCATGTCCAGTATACAAGTTATCTACTCTCAGGGTTTCTCTACTATGTAATACTAATATACTCACTTTTGAATGTTTGGTCCAAGGAATCCCCAGGCCAGGCCCCAATTCTGTTGCTTGGGGGGCTTTTCATCATTATTACCATCACCTGGAAGAAGCATTTGTAAGCATGTCATTTTTAAAATAAAATCATTTAAAAATGGCAATTGCATTCTTATTTTACAAAAGAGCATAGCAGGTCAGCTGCTCTGCCAGAATGAGTCAGGATCATGCAATTTCTGAATTCCATACTTTTATCTTTTGTCTAAGCTGCAGTTCCTTGAGTAAGAGTTATTCCTTTACAAGTCTGTGTGGTCCTCAATCTAATGTAAATGAATAACTCATACACTAAAGGAAATTTGTGACATAAAACTCATATTCATATATTTGTTTCCTTGTTACATCTATTTCTGGCTTTTCATTGTTTCTTATATTTTTAATCTCATTGTTTGGGGACTACACACTAGCTAGAATATACAAAAACGGATTTATAGCGAGCTAGGAATAAAGCATTAAAAAATTCACTGACAGTGCTCGCTTTGGCAGCACATATACTAAAAATTTGAATGATATAGAGATTAGCATGGCCTCTGCACAAGGACGACACACAAATTCATGAAGCATTCCATATTAAAAAAAAAATCGCTGAACAAAAATCAGGAAGAAATTCAGAAGCCCACTAACTTGTATCTTTTCTATATCTAAAGTACAAATCAAGTATGTAAGACAATTTTGTGGCTGAGGGAAAAAATAGTTTCTCAACCTTTACTCGGGAATTTGAAGAGAGTGTCTTGGGATTAATCAGACACTCCAGCCAGTGACTCAGACTTTCATTTAGACCTCAAGTAGGCTATTGAGAATGGCTCCATTTCATCATTCTATAGATCTTACTTAACCTTGTTTGTTGAGAGGCCACTACATTAATGTAGCTCTTTCAAAAAAAACAAAAAAACGGATAATATAATTTTCTTCTACTATTTATCTCCCTTTGTGTGTGCCATCACTATATGTTATTGTAGGCTTTATCTCGCTTTCCTGAAGTCATTTATTACATTAAGGTATTATCCTAGGTCAGAAACTCCAGATTTCTGGGACTGGTGTCTATTCATTTTGTATCTCTAGCTTTTTGTTTTGTTTTGTTTTTGTTTTTTTGGGCCACACTCAGTGACATTCAGGGGTTACTCCTGGCTATGCGCTCAGAAATCACTTCTGTCTTGGGATGCCAGGGATCGGACCAAGGTCCATCCTGGGTCAGTTGCTTTTACATGTTCTACCGCCGTGCTATTGTTCTGGCCCCTCCCCTTGTATCTCTAGCTTTTGACATGATACCTTGGTGCTCAATATATATTGAGTGAGTGAAATTACAAATGAATAAATACTTCCAAAAGAAAGAATTTGTGACAATCATAGTATCAGGGGTAATATGAAATTGCTTAAAGATCTTAATCTTTCTTCCTTTTTGTAATTTATTTCTATAGCTAATTTCTAAAAATTTGAGCCAGATTAAATTCATGTACATTGATGTTCCTCTGTGGGTTCTAAATATTTTCCCTTTTTTTGTATTCATCATTTTTATTTTATGGAAATTCTCAGTTTGCTTATTCAGCTTCTGAGAGTTCTCTTGGGAACTACTATTTATCTTAGTTTTCAGAAGGATTTTGATTCCTAGCTAAAGGTTGCAGTATTGAAAAGAACAAATTCATTATTATCCAAACTCTTTTTTCCTTTGGTCACGCCCGGCAGCGCTCAGAGGTTACTCCTGGCTCTACACTCAGAAATTGCTCCTGGCAGGCATGGGGTACCATATGAGATGTTGGGATTTGAACCACCGTCCTTCTGCATGCAAGGCAAACACCCTACCTTCATGCTATCTCTCTGGCCCCCATTATCCAAACTCTTAACATTGACTAGGAGCTAGAATTATGAGGTTAATTTTAACTCAGATATCCTATTTTCATTCCCCCCATCCCACCTATATCCTTGCATCTTTCCATTTCTTTTTCTTGCAAATGACATTCCAAAAGTATTGAATGACAGATTAAAAAAGAAATTTTGTTTACATTCAAAATCAATCATATAGCATTTTTATTTAATATTGATCATTCACTATTCAACTCTAGAGATAGTTCAAAAGTTAGGACACTTTGCTTATAGCCAAGCTTGATTTGATTCCTAGCAGTATGTGCTCCCCCAAACACCACCAGAAATGAACCCTGAGAACAGAGCCAGGAGTAAGCTCTGAGTGCTGAAATTTCAAATACAAGAAAACAATAAATAATAACATTATGTAGTATTAATATTCAGATTGCCTAGTCATTTTAAGCTATGAGTATTATGTTATGTGGAGTTACATAGCTCAAACACAATCATTTTATCCAGTGGTTAGTGAACATAAAACTCTGGATCATAGGTAAGACCTCTTTTGTCCCTTGGGCAGTCAGCTTCTGTGATTATGTTCATTGTCTCTTTGATTTCGGCCCTCTCTTCTTACTTTGTAACTCTCCATGATTTTACATAGTTTTTAGTTAGCACATCACTTTTGTTATGAAAGGAATACATTATTTTGAAAGTGTTTTGCTGTAGCACAGCATGTTCTAAAGGTATCTTATTCATAATACTACTGAAAGTAGAAGTCTTTATTCTGTGCTTTTTAATAATGATAAGGTTTCTGGTTTTAACTCATGCCTTTCAATTCTACAACTTCTTTTTGTTGGTCTGGACAACTCCTGTTTACTTTTCAAAACCCAATTTAGAAATAATGTCATAGCTGAAGGCTTTCTAGTTAGAAAATTAATGACTTCTTCTTGTATGATATTCTTATATCCACCTACCATCTGCACCTACCATTTTCCATTATTGTAACTTGTCTGTTATATATGTCTTTTTTCTCATCAAAGTATAACTTCTATGAAGGCCAATGCCAAATTACTCAATATCCTTTTTCCAAATATCCCTGCTATAGGAGACAAATAAGAAAGAAAATTATAAGATAAATACTTAAATCCTATTATTTTTATAATGTGCAACATGGCACAGTGATTGATTGGTCTTCTCAATGATAACTGGGCAATTAGTAGTGGCCAGAAAATGGAGATGCTTTCACTAAGGTGTTGTTCTGGGTTATTGAGCTAACAAGGTACCCTCTTATGTACATAATCAATGACAATCCAATACTCAGAATAAATATTGATACAGGTGACCCTTCTGGTCACACACATATGCACAATATAATACTTTAAGATTGTTTTTATGAGTGACTATTGGGAAATTATTTGTCACTGACACAAAGGGGCATTACAAATCTTTTCTTTAAGGTACAAACCTCCCCTCAGAAACAGATCAGAATAAAACCCTCTCCTCAACTCACCCAAGGAGAACATTATACTTTGTAGTATAATAAACATACTGCAGAATAGTGCATTAGAAATACAAAAACATACTTATTAAACTTTTTGAAAATTTACTGCAGGCTAGATGTATAACTTCGATCTCTCTCATTTAGAGTCTTATTCATTTTTTGTAGCATATGATGAATGGTGCATTTAAATATGAATGAGTAAAGGTTAACATATCTCACAACAGTGGGACCACTAAATTGTGATTAGTAATAATCACTAGTGGGTGTTCAACCACTGTTGAATTTTGGATTGAGAAAAGGCTGATTTTGGATTGTGAAATGAGTTGGTTGAAAGATTACTTGAATAAAGGCAGGGATTATCCAGCATTGTGCCAAAGTAATACACTAAGAAATAAAAATAACAGCTGGAAAATAAAGACTTAACAATTCATTTTGGCTAATATATTTGACAAATAATTTCATCACTTTCAACATATTAACACATTTCGAAGGTATTAAGAGCATAGTGGCAAGCAAAACAAAAATCATGTGCAAAATTCTGGCCTTAAATTCTATTAAAGGTGGGAAATAATTACCAAACAAGAGAACACACATACAATTCAATGCAATAGATATTACATACAAGCATTCCATGATGAATGTATCTGGATAAAGAGAATGTGATAAGAGTATCTTACAAAGTAAAATTATGAGGGAAAAGCTCTTGCATACATTATCTTTGAGTAATGGATTAAAGAATATAAATTACTGACCCAGAAATGCATCTATAAAATAGTTTCATAAGTGGAGGAACAGGAAATGGCCCAGCAAATTGACAAGAAAGGCTCAGTTTGTATTGTGGAAGCTACAAGGTATAATGAGCCAGCAAATCCAATGAATGATATGAGCTTCTGGTGTCCAACGTGAAGAACATGTTGGGTCTTCTAGGTCTACTATATTTCTCTGGGTTTTATGTTTAGTTAGAAAGAATATGTTTTTCTTAGACTTAATCTTTGAGTTAGAAACAAAAATTTTTGTTTTGGTTTGGTTTTTTTTTGATGTTCTTTTAGATACACTTGAATTTAGTCCTAATAAAACAAAAAATCTCTGTCTTATGGGTATGTCACTAACTTAGAACAATAGATGATCAGACTTGTCATGAGATCTTCTTCCACTCTCTGGACAGAAGAAACACTGTTTGTTATTTACTTCTTTGGACATTCTTTCCTCAAATATTATGGTGCAGAGTTACAACTATCTCTTTTTATTATATATTTTATTTAAACACCTTGATTACATACATGATTGTGTTTGCATTTCAGTCATCTAAAGAACACCACCCATCACCAGTGCAACATTCCCATCACCAATGACTCAAATCTCCCTCCTCCCCACCCAACCCCACCTGTACTCTAAACAGACTTTCTATAACCCTCATAGGTTATCATTATTAGGATAGTTCAAAATGTAGTTATTTCTCTAACTAAACTCATCTCTGTTTGTGGTGAGCTTCATGAGGTGAGCTGTTACTTCCATCCCTTCTCTCTTTTGATTCTGAAAATTATTATTGCAAGAATGTCTTTCATTTTTCTTAAAACCCATAGCTGAGTGAGACCATTCTGCGTTTTTCTCTCTCTATGACTTATTTTACTCAGTATAATAGATTCCATGTACATCCACATATAGGAAAATTTCATGACTTCATCTCTCCTGACATCTGCATAGTATTCTATTGTGTATATGTACCACAGTTTCTTTAACCAT
Organism: Suncus etruscus; assembly: GCF_024139225.1. Classification (NCBI taxonomy): domain Eukaryota; kingdom Metazoa; phylum Chordata; class Mammalia; order Eulipotyphla; family Soricidae; genus Suncus; species Suncus etruscus. The sequence goes on along the minus strand of NC_064852.1, from coordinate 143,553,959 downwards.
TCGTCTGTTGAAGGGCATCTTGGTTGTTTCCAGAGTCTTGCTATGGTAAATAGAGCTGCAATGAATATAGATGTAAGGAAGGGGTTTTTGTATTGTATTTTTGTGTTCCTAGGGTATATTCCTAGGAGTGGTATAGCTGGATCATATGAGAGTTCGATTTCCAGTTTTTGGAGGAATCTCCATAACACTTTCCATAAAGGTTGAATTAGACGGCATTCCTGCCAGCAGTGAATAAGAGTTCCTTTCTCTCCACATCCCTGCCAAAACTGTTTGTTCTCATTCTTTGTGATGTGTGCCAATCTCTGTGGTGTGAGGTGGTACCTCATAGTTGTTTTGATTTGCATCTCCCTGATGATTAGTGATGTGGAGCATTTTTTCATGTGTCTTTTGGCCATTTGTATTTCTTCTTTGTCAAAGTGTCTGTCCATTTCTTCTCCCCATTTTTTGATGGGATTAGATGTTTTTTCTTGTAAAGTTCTGTCAGTGCCTGTGTATTTTGGAAATTAGCCCCTTATCTAATGAGTATTGGGTGAATAGTTCCCCCACTCAGTGAGTGGCTCTTGTATCCTGGGTGCTATTTCCTTTGAGGTACAGAAGCTTCTCAGCTTAATGTATTCCCATCTGTTAATCTCTGCTTTCACTTGCTTGGAGAGTGCAGTTTCCTCCTTGAATATGCCTTAGTCTCAATGTCCTGGAGGGTTTGCCTACATGTTGTTCCATATATCTTATGGTTTTGGGTCTGATATAGAGGTCCTTAATCCATTTGGATTTTACCTTCGTACATAATGTTAACTGGGGGTCTAAGTTCAATTTTTTCCAAGTGGCTAGCCAACACCACTTGTTGAAGAGGCTTTTTTTACTTCATTTAGGATTTCTTGCTCCTTTATCAAAAATTAGGTGATTGTAAGTCTATTCCACTGGTCTGAGGGCCTGTCTTTATTCCAATACCATGCTGTTTTGATAACTATTGCTTTGTAGTAAAGTTTAAAGTTGGGGAAAGTAATTCCTCCCATATTCTTTTCCCCAATGATTGCTTTAGCTATTCTAGGGTGTTCATTATTCCAAATGAATTTCAAAAGTGCCTGATCCACTTCTTTGAAAAATGTCATGGGTATCTTTAGAGGGATCACATTAAATCTGTACAATGCTTTGGGGAGTATTACCATTTTGATTATGTTAATCCTGCCAATCCAAGAGCAGGGTATGTGTTTCCATTTACGCGTGTCCTCTCTTATTTCTGTCTCTATCTGTGGGATTTGTCATTGTGACTAGGATGTGTCTTGGGGTAGTTTTTCTGGGGTCTCTTTTGGTTGGTACTCTTTGGGCATGCAGGATTTGATCGCATATATTCTTTAGCTCTGGAAGTTTCTCCTTAATGATTTTCTTGACCGTTGATTCTTCCTGGAAATTTTCTTCCTGGGTCTCAGAGACTCCAATAATTCTTAAGTTGTTTCTGTTTAGCTTATCATAGACTTCTATTTTCATCTGTTCCCATTCTTTGACTAATTTTTCCATTGTCCATTTGCTTTAAGTTTTTTTCCATTCTCTCCCACTGTATAGAGTTGTTATTTATCTCATCTTCCACAGCACCAATTCTATTCTCAGCTTCTGTTAGCCTGTTAGAGAGCATATCCATTTTGCCATTCAATTCATTTACTGAGTTTTTCAGGCCTATTATTTGACCTGTTATTTCAGTTTGGAGTTTTGTGATTTCTGTCTTCATATTTTCTTGGTTCTTATTAGTGTTCTGTTCAACTCAATCCATGGTTTATTTGAGTTTTTTGAGCATCTTCCATATTTCTTGTCTAAACTCCTTATCTGAGAGATTGATTAGTTGGTTGGCCGTTTTCTGGTCATCAGAATTGTCATCTTTATTTTCTCTGTCTGATGCTGGTCTGTGTTGTTTCCCCATTTTCACACTTGTATTGTGGGTTTTTCTACGTGTTTTTGGTGGTATTCTTTGGCTAAATGATGTGCGTGGCCACACTCCTCTGGATCCGCCCTTTCTGGGGGGTGGACTTGCATCCAAGGAAGGGGAGCCCTCCGTGGATGAAGCCTCACACAAGATCAAATCTTAAGTGTGAGCATGCAGCAGAAAAGACAATCCAGGGAGAAATGCTGGGCTTCAGTGATCCAGCTCAGTTCTTTGTGTGAATTTTTCTCTTTTTGCAGTGGCGTTCTTTCCTTAGAAAGAGTGCATGGCTGCGTAGCAAAGCAGAGCTAAGTGCTCTTCTGGAGCCTCTGGGAGAGTGAATTTTCTTGGCCCCTTTTGACCCACTCCCAAGAGGTTTAGAAGACAGGACAGGAGACAAACACACACAGGCAGCACTCACAGTTTCTCACAGTTGGGCCCCACTGGGCCGGTGTCAGAAAGAATATTTTTGAGAAAAAAAGATTAGAGTGATGATAATTGGAGAGGAAAATGCTTTGAAGAAGAAAGTGGTCATATGAAGATCTTTGCTTGAAGTAAAAAGGTCTTGAAGGGCCTTTTTCTTCAAGAATACAAGAATAACTGTTCTTGCATAGAAAAAAGATTTAGAGGTATTATTTCTAATATATATGTCCTATGATTGAGAACTAATGAATATAACTAGATAGTAAGTACAAACCCAGACCTTAATCAATCTAGAGTTCAAATCAGGAAGGGTTAGTTGATCCATAAAACTCAAGAAATGAGCATGGATGTGAGGGAGACATCATGAAAGATCAGAAAGTTAAAAAAATGAATAATGGCAAGAGAAATCAAGGGGTAACACAAATATGCAAAGCTAATCTCTTTTATGATGTCAATTTTATGATGATTTCAAAATATTCATCACTGAATAGTCAGCAATATGTATTTAAAAAAGTGATAGGGTCTGGAGAGCTAGGATGGAGATAGGGTGTTTGCCTTGCATGCTAAAGGATGGTGGTTCAAATCCTGGCATCCCATATGGTCCTCTGAGCTGCCAGGAGTAATTTCTGAGCATAGAGACAGGAGTAACCCCTGAGTGCTGCCGGGTGTGACCCAAAACAAACAAACAAACAAACAAAAAATGTGATAGGTTGGAGCAATAGCGTAGTGGTAGGGCATTTGCCTTGCACGCGGCTGATCCAGGACAGACTTGGGTTCAAACCCTGGTGTACCATATGGTTCCCCAAAGCTAGGAGTGATTTCTGAGGGCATAGCCAATAGTATACCCTGAGTGTCACTGGCTATGGTCCAAAAACAAACAAAAAAGTGATAAGCACTTATAAGTTGGGGACTATTTTTAACAGTTGTAAAATGACAAAAATTCAACTGAGTCATTTTAACACTTTAATAATCTAAAAATTGGGGTTGGAGAGATAATACACTCGGTAGGGTTCTTGCTTATTATGCCAAGGTTTGATCCCTGATACTCCATATGGTCTCGTGAGCACCTCTAGAAAAACTCAAAATGCAGACAGAGTCAGGGGAAACTCCTGAGCATCCAAGATGTGGCCAAAAACTAACAACAAAATTAAATATCTAGAAATTGACTTTATTAAGTTACTTATACATTGAAAAAAAATCTACCTAAAAGTCTAAAAGTGATTCCAAAAGCTATACAAAATTAAAGCTTTTCATAGGCAGGAAATGAAAAAAAAATAGAAAAGGGCAGTATCTCAGGCTTATTATTTTAACTAGATTCATCTATGAGTAATAGAAATCATTAAAGAACATGCCTACGAGAAATAAAAAGGGTTTGTGGAAGACTTTTTCATCTTCCTTTGCAAAGCAGCAAAATCATCTCAATTATGCTGACCAGAAATTCCATACTGACCAATTAAGACTTAGATTCTCAAGGCAGGATGTAGCTGCGATTAGGTATTCAGTTTTAATAGACTTAGACAAGAACTTCCATTTTAGATCATTTTCTTTTCAACATAGTGAAGCTGAGAAGAAAGAAGATGGTCAAAATATTGGAGCCCTAAGATCAAAATGCCCAAACCCCAGGAGCCATTTAATCACCCATGAACAAGCACTGGAAGGCAGGTAGTTAAAAAATCAGACTAAACTCATGAACCTGAAACCCTTTGCCTGGGTTTAAGTTTTGCCCTTATTAGCTGTATGATCTTATACAAATTTCTTTCCTCTTTGTCTTTTCACCCTTGATAACACTGATATTCAGTCAAAGGGTAGGAATCAGATAAAACAAGGATATATAAAATGCTTAGATCTGTGCCTGAATAAAAGGAAATACTATGGATGTGGGTGCTATATTGAAGCCTAAGAAAGGTGTTGGTCCCACATTTCCACTTACTTAAACTATTTCATAAGATAAAAGAAGTCTTTCCTAATAGAAACCAGGTATTGTCTTTAAAAGAGCAATATATTGGAAATTAGACATAAAATACACTCTTTTCAATGGGGCATATTGGTGATGTGTTTTGGGATGAGTGTTTAATCTCAAGTCTGTTATTAATCAGTAAAACTAAGTTAATATTTCCTTAAAATCTTACTGTGAGGATCAAATTAGGGACACAATTTAAAACATTTAGCAAATGACTAGGTGGCAGAAATTGAACTGTATCTTACTATTGGCTTAGAAAAAATGTTATCTATGCTCATAGAAATGATGATAGACTTTAGTTCCAAATTTTATTGTAATGTTATTGCATTTTCTCATCAAATCTTTTGATTCATTGTTTGCAAATTCTCTTTGGGAAATGTATTGGGGAATGAACTCAAAACTCTGAGTTCAAGTGCCCGTTCAATAGATGTATTCATTTTTATTTTTCCATGGAAGTTCAGTTTTTTCATACTGTGCAAATAACTGTCTATCGATGTTCCTTCACATAGCTTCCATTTCAGTCACCCTGGAGGTGAGAATAAGAACAGCAGGCCCTTCAGAAGTGCCTTTGATGATTCTATTGAAAAGGTAACAAAAACAAATAGGACTACATCGAATTGAAAAGATTTTCATCACAAAGATATTCTAGATAAAAGTCAAATAAAAATGAAAGAGGAAAGCAAAAGCAGAGGGAAGAAGGAAGAATAGAGAAATGAAGGAAGGAAGGAAAGGCACCCAATGTGTCTGTGGTTGGCAGAAATATTGCACACAATGTGGTTATTATTGCTGTGGAAGGGAAGTATATGATTCTGTGAAAATCTTACTGAATTAGAGAGAACATTAAAAACTCCACACAAGAATTACTCCAGATACTTCCCGTGTCTCCTTATGTTACTGGCTGTAAACTATATCATTCAAATGCAGTAAATACTGGCCATGGGGACTTTCTTATGAGGTGCATGTTTAGGAAATTTTCAGTGTTAGAGATTATCAGCATAGTCTTTCATAAAGTTTATAATATATAAAAGATAAATAGATTAATAAAAAAGGATTTTATATGACAGTGTGAGACGTCTATGGTAGGAGAATTACAGGGCATGGAAGTAACCCTTCAACCATTCTCATAAAGTCAGGAGAATTTTCTGGGAGAAGATTCACACTAAAATTTCAATAATGAGGTGCTATGTAGATGGGTGTAATTGCTGGCAAGATCCAACCATTTTCAAATATAAATTCATAGAATATCCCTCAACTCTTCTCTCTAAACTATAAAGGTCTGGACACTGCACTTTAGAGGCCATAGAAGTGCCCTTTTACAATAATATGGTCTTAATTGGTCAAAAACACTTTCCATAACAGAAATTCAAGAGGTTATTATTTCCCACTGGTTTGCTTGTTTATAGACACTTCTTTGGTGCTCTTTGTTCTTGGACTTCACATTTTCACACACTGTCTCCTGGGTCACAATAATTTCCACAGGTAAGTATTAGACTCCCATTTTTCTATCTTAGCAGAGCCTTATTTTAGTTTTTTTTTTTAATTGTCTTCATGTTTCTTACATTTATCAGGGCTTTGCTTGATCAAATACCATTCTTTAGCTTATATTCACTAAGTCACATGTTCTCATATTAAAGAAAACACCCAACCACATGGCTCTATTTTCATGTTCTATCCTGGATCAAATGGCATCTCCTCATTGTTTAAAACAATAGTTTTCTATCTTATATGACTCTGTCTTATCTGAAAAGTTTAACACAGGTTTGAATATCTCTTCCAAAATTGTTTGGTTAGGTTCACAATGGAATCCAAGAATTACATTTCCAGCAATTTTCTAGTGATGTTGATATTGTTACTCTGAGGACAAACTTGGAGAACCAAGAAGCAATAATAGAAGGATGTAATCTATTTCTCTAATTACTCAATGAAATCCTCTGTGGGCCAAAAACAGTCTTCAGGAACTAGAAGTTCTTTATAATATATTTTAAATTGTGTGTATTTATTTAGTAATCATATGAAAAAAAATAAATTAGCCTGAAACATTTAGATGACCACCAAATTGCTAACAATTACCTTGTAATTGTAATTCACATATTAGCATTTATAATTATAATTACATCGACACTATGTAGTTCCATTTTAATTTCCACTAATGAGACTAGTTAATGGGATAAGAACTGAGCTGAACTTAATACATAAATGATATATTTTCTGATAGTAAGTACAAAATTACTTCCAAATGTTATTTTAATAGAGAATTAGAGTAATTTGGATAGATAAATGTGTTTTTTATTAAAGATTGGCACAATTATATAATAACAAGGAACAAGAAAGCAGGAACATGTCAGATTCAAAAGAACACAGGTGAGAGAAGTCACTGATACATTCTCTCCTGAATGTTCCTTTACTTTCAAAAATATTAAATGTCACAAAAGCATACTATTACTAGTCAGAATAATGTTTGTTGAAAATGTAGAATGTAGAAAAAATGAATATATTCCATTATAACTGAGATATTGGGCATAATTTAAAAGCAACCAGAACTCATATTCACATTCTAACCATAATTTTTTAGCCACCCTATGAATAAACTGGAAGTTAGATTTTGTGTAATGAAGTTTGATATAAAGCAGTGTTGCCCAACTTTTCCTAGTTATTGCTCTTTTCCAAACTTCCTTGTTTCCTGTGGTCCCTGTCCTGCCCATTGTTCCTAGTCTCCTGGGGACTTAACGTGATTTTTCACCTGCAGCCTCTTAGGTTATCCTGGGGTCATAAAAGTTAACCATATGACTCCTAGTTGAGAGCCAATTAATTGTAAAGCACTAATTTCAGAAAGAGAAAACTTTTCTTACATTCTTTACCTTAAATTCACATGTAAGGTTACTTCAGTCTATAAAATTCCTATGTGATATTAGTTTAAAAAATGAAAAGTAAATGGTATGGATTTTAAAGACAAGAAAAAATGTGAATCACAAGTAGATGTAAATGGAAATGGGAATAAAAAGAGAAAGTAAGAAAATGACACAAAGAAGTAAAGGAGAAAAAATGAAATAGAAAGCAAACAGAAGTATGTCTGATTATAAGCAAAACTTTTCTGTAAAAAGTCAGCTACTTGTACCATATGTGTGATTAAAATATATAGTTTGATAGTTATGACAAGTTTTGTATAAGAAAGCAAGTTAGAAAATGATGCAAAGGAGATAGAATAAAACAGAAAAAGTAAATAGAAATATGTCTAATAAAGGTCAATTACATGTTTATGTACATCAGGGGTCTCAAACTCGTGGCCCATGGGCCACAAACGACCCTCCGTACAACATTTTGTGGCCCTGCCCTAGAGGAATCTTTTTTTGTTTTGTTTTGTTTTAGTTGTTTGGATCACACCCCCCAATGTTCAAGGCTTACTACTGACTTTGCACTCAAGGATCACCCCGACTTTGTCTCCTGCGGCCCCCAGGTAAATTGAGTTTGAGACCCCTGATTATATGAATATATCTCATATATGTGATGAGGATATAAAATTTAATTGTTATGACAAGGTTTGTAAAAGAAAGCCACAAAGCATTTTCATCTTTCTATATTATCAGTTCATTAATCAAAGTTGACAATATACCAACTTTATTCATACAAGCTTAAAAACTAATACTCTCATACCAAGTAACTTCTTAGTGGAGCTGAATATACCAAAGGACTACAAGAAACAAATGACAAAAAATATATGATGTATCACAAATTGCTTGAGATAAACACAAGAAACTATGAAAATGATTACCTAATAGAGAAAACTGCCCAAATTTAGAGTTACAATGCTTCCATGTGAAAGTTTGGAGTCTAAAATTTAACAAGTTTCAAAGGCCTTTATCTTTTAGGACAGACCTAGGGAGAGATGTCAGAGTCAAACCCCATTTTAACCACAATGATGAATAAAAGAATGGAATTTTCCTGGGGAGAGTGGACTTCTCTATTTGATGGTCTAACTATAATCTCACTAGGTTTGAAACTTGAAACTTAGGAATTTTAATACAAATTCATGAAAAAATGTTTAACTATTTAATTAATGAGGTCTATAGTGGTTATTTTTCATAAATTTATTGACTTTTTGCAAGTGATATCCAGGAATCTTTTAGAACCGTACCTGTCCTAATACATAGCCTGATATAGGAAAAACACAGATATTGATGGGTTCAGATTTTTCCATAACTGGATAGTCTTGTGCTCTTAATTTGACAACATAACTCTCAGCATTATATGAGAGATAAGCATTTGTGGCACAAGCAATTAATAGGATTATGAGGAAAAAATAAAAACCAGCCTGGCTCCTCCACTGAGCTCCAAAAGAAAATAATGGCCACCAATACTTCCCAGCTAGACTGATCCTGGATTAGACTTCTATGACATTCTCAAAATGGGTGGGAACAAATTTCCCTCTCTACATGAACCACAATAGTCCAGATCCACAACCTCCAACAGTCCAGACCCACAATTTAACATTATCAAACTGTTCGGTCACCAAGTTTGTGTCAGTTCTAAAAATCCTAGATCTCAACATTTCATAGTAGTGTCAGAAAATTAGAAAATCAGATGTCAAAGTTCCCTAAGAATCTACCAATCTGAGTAACTTTAAACAGTAACATAGCTCAACTAGTCTATTCAATCACAACATAGACAGATCTAAATATTATTTCAAATTGACCCTTGTTGAGCTAAGCTTATATGTACGTATATATAGATGCGTATATATAATTTCATTTTCCTATATGTTGGAACAAATCATATGAAGTAAATTTGTGCCTTCAAGGAATCATGCTATGGTAGTGGGTGAGAAATTGGGGATGCTGGTAAAGGGAAGATCACACTGCTGGTGGGATTGGTGTTTGAACATTTAATCCCTGAAATTGATGCATTTTGAACAATTTGGTAAATCACTGTAAAAGTTTGAATAAATACATAGGAGTTCTCCAGATAAAATCATAGTTAAGGAATAAAAAGTCACGAGTAAGAAGTAATAGAAAAATATTTATAGAAATTTTTTAAAGAGCACATTTAAGAGAGAAGAAAGATGCATAAAGCAGAAGTTAAATTATTTAGCCCTACAGGTTACCAAAAGAGTTTGTTATTCATTTCCTGTACATAGGACATGATTAAAGTGGGCTAAAAGTATAAATAGCAGCATCTGGTTTGACTTTTAGAAAGATGCTCTCTACTATTGAATAAATTATATTATATATATTGTTATATATTATATTGAATAAATTAGAGAAAAGCAAGAAAAAAGAAAGAAAGCTATTGCAAATAATAATGATATATATATATAAAGCATGCTAATTAAAAAGATTAAGATTGTCATTGAGGGGCCAGTGCAATGGTGCGGAGTGGTAAGGTGTCTACCTTGCTGGCGCTAGCCTAGGATGGACAGCGGTTTGATCCCCCAGCAAACTATATGGTCCCCCAAGCCAGGAACAATTTCTGAGTGAGCGCCACCGGGTGTGGTCGAAAAACAAGCAAACAAACAAACAAAAGGATTGTCATTTCAAATAATTTACTCAACAGAAATGCAATGTGTGCTAAACAAAGTTTACAAAAAATGATTTATAGACTAATTTTTACAATAATCAAATCTGAAACCAACTTCAATATGAAAATAAAACGTTATAATGAAGCCAGAGAGATCGTACAGTGCGTAGGGCACTTGTCTTGCATGTGGCAGGCCTGGCACCTTATATTTTCTCCCAAGCCACACCAAGAGTGATCACTGAAGCAGAAGCAGAAGTCCTAAGAACTGTTAGGTGTAGCACGCCCAAAAATAAATTATAACTAATTTTAATAAAAGCATTGTGCATATTCATGCAGTGGGCTTTATATCCTGAAAGATAACAAGTTGTTACTATTAAAAATAAAAATAACCTATGTGTTGAATTAAATAAGTCAGGCAAAATAATGCATGATCTATGATCTCATGTAAAATTCAGTATCAAGAAGCATTAATCTCTAATATGGAAGTTGGATCACTGGCTACATTCAAAGAAGTATCTATTCTATTCTGGTAATATAATATTTTCTTTATGTGGATGATATTGTCACTAGCATTTACTTTTGGAGTAAGCAAAAACACTATTATCTTGCTCAACATGTTTGTATTCTTTTCTCTGTGTGTTATGATTGGTCAAAATTACTTAAAACAAGACAAAAAACATAAAGGATCATAATAATGATTTTCTTTTTTTTTCTTTCTTTTTTTGTTTTTCAGCCACACCCATTTGATGCTCAGGGGTTACTCCTGGCTAACCGCTCAGAAATTGCCCCTGGCTTGGAAGACCATATGGGACACCGGGGAATCAAACCGTGGTCCTTCCTTGGCTAGCGCTTGCAAGGCAGACACCTTACCTCTAGCGTCACCTCGCCGGCCCCAATAATGATTTTTTTATAGAGACTGTAAAGCAATCTAATAAGAATAAAATTACTACATTTTGGGATTGTTGTTTCAAAATAGTCTTAAAAGCATCTTTTGTTTTTGTTTTCATTACGAGAGCCAGGCATCAAAAAGAGAATATTGTTTGTATGTTTGCTTGATATTGTGGGAATTTGGAGACGAATATAAAGTACTAAAAGCTTGGCTTTCTTAAGATGAAGGTCTGGGAAGATTAAAAAATTGAGTACAAGGAAGAATGTATAACGTTACAAAAAACAGTTTTTTCAATACCCAGAAAGGTGAACATAACTCGTATGAGTTAAGATAAGAACAGAGTTTGAGGTCCTAAAATGGAAAATATCTAAGTGAAATTCTGCATTACAAGCAGCACTTGAGAATGAAGAAAATTAGTGTTGAAGAGGATGGGAGCTCGATAAGACCTCTGAACCCAGTCTCACCTAAATCTAAAGTCACAAGGCAAACAAAACAGCCAAACATCTCAGGTTCCCTGAAAAACAGAACTTAGTTGATTGCAGGAAGGTCAAGGCTAGAACAGGCTTAGGGGGCACTATCCCTTGATTTCTTCTCAGACTGAAACAGCAAACATCAGGCAGATTTATAAAAGAAAAAGACCAAATTTAACAAACAAATGTATGGTAAATTTACATGGTTATAGAATCTAAAGTGAACAGAACAAACTTGTTCAGATTCAATGTTATAGAATATAGAACCTAGAGGATGAAGAAGAGACCAGGAGAAAGGGGATAAGAAGGGGTGTCTTAAATAACAACTGCCTCAAGAGGCTTGCTTGCCTTAAAATGGACTTTTTCTATTAAAAAGGTTATGTCTGGAGGTAATCTGAACTTTTAAAGTTTCTTTTGAGGCCACATCAAGGTGTTGATGGATATTGGAAGAAATGTATTCTGGACATTTTGTTGGAAAAGTCTAGGAAAATATTTAAAGTGGAGACCAACCATCCAAATACTGTTTAACTCTTGTACTTAAAGAGATGAAGTTTTAGAGAGAAATGGTTTTTACCTTTACATCCATAAAGACCACTTTCAAAGTCCGGGGGTAAAAATGAAAAATTAAAAATGCCTTCTATTTTTAGAGCTAGAATGATTATACAAACTCATGAGATATTGTAAGGATAAGGATCCTGATAAAAACAGCACACATCAAATAAGAATTAGCAACTAGGTAGCCCTTTTTTATTAATAAAAAAGTTAACAGACCTCCAGACACCTTTGGTCCACCTTTAAGAAGATCCAAAGCAGTTAAATCCAAACATTGTCTGACCTAGTTTTGAAGAATTCAGATACAAAAATTGTAAAAATAAGGAAGTGTTTATATTACAGGGAAAATCAGTTAAACTTGCTAGCTCTTCCCTAGTACTTTTTTTTATCTTCTCATTAAAACTCTATTAAAAGAGAGAATGATCATCTATGTCCTCCCCTGTGATTTTTCTTTTTGAAAAATGTTCTCCTAAATCATTACTTAAATCATTATTTATCTTCCTTCTAAGTTAAATTTCAACTTATATTCCTCATGAGTTCTGATTGGAGATCTCAATACTTGTGATTCCAACACTAAAAATTGATGACAGAATATGATTTTATTGTTAAAAATTCCTTTTTTGCGGTGCCGGAGGGAAAAACTCCTTTATTATATTGTATGCCTGAAACTCTATGATCAACTTTGTAAATTATGGTTACTTGATTTTGAAAAATCATTTATTAAGAAGAAAACTCACCATTTTTATGGCATATCTATGATATCTATTTTTTAAAACAATGGTCAGATATTGCTAGTTATTAGATAGTTACTATTTTTTGTTTTGTTTTTGGGCCACACCCAGTGGTGCTCAGGGGTTACTCCTGGCTGTCTGCTCAGAAATAGCTCCTGGCAGGCACGGGGTACCATATGGGACACCGGGATTTGAACCAACCACCTTTGGTCCTGGATAGGCTGCTTGCAAGGCAAACGCCGCTGTGCTATCTCTCCGGGCCCAGATAGTTACTATTTTAAGAGATAACAGTGAATTGGATTTTGATCAGAATCTAACAATTTTAACAAGAGAGAAAATTAACAGATTGGAAAGTAACTTATTTAGATTCACATTGCTCACCAGTACTTATGACTGAGAGTAGAAAATACCACATCATTCAATCTCTTCTGTTTCCCTTCTTTGGTATAAGTCAACATAATGGTCAATCTTGATCACTGTAGTACCTCTTCCAATGTTCCACTCCAAAAACATGCACATGCACATAGTAAAATCTTTGGCCTTTGAGGTTCTTATAACCAACAATGAGCACAATGCTTGGCTGACAGTAAAATATTTGTTTTGTAAACAACTTTTGTCAAAAGCAACATTGGCCACAATATAATTTGTAAATATAATGCAATATCAATATTATTTTATAAGATAAAATGATCATTTGGATTGTACTTACATTGGACATTAATGTTTTCTTTTTATAGTTATGTCTGTTATCTGTATTTAACTTTGCAAATCCTTTATATATATTTAGCATTGATTTTCTACATATTTCAATTATTTTCCATTTTGTATAAGATGGCATTTAAAATATGCATGTTTACAAAATATCAAACGATCCTTGCTTGTGTGGAAAAGTTCAGTGCTATCTTTACTTCAAATTTAGAATCATTGAATAACTAATGGAATGATTTGCTCATTCAGTTCTTAATTCATTCACCAACTTGTAATTTTATTTTATTAAACATTTATCAAGCAAAATTCCAGTGAACTCTGGAGCTCTTATCTATTTTGGTAAACACCAAAATATTTTGTGAAAATAGATAAGATTATGTGTACAAAGATATTGAGTCTTAGGAATAAAAACTTTATTTTTTAACATGTCATGTCAGAGGAAGTTGATTTAGAACTGGAAATAAGTTGAGCTTGCCTAAACTTCCAAGTGGAAAATCAGTCATTATACCATTCTATCATATTTTGTTTCAGCTATTGATTTGCTTTTGCTGCCAAACAAGATTATAAAAGCATTGGTTTTTCCATGTCCATCTCTAAACATGAGATCACAGTATCCTGTCATTACTCTCAAGAGTATTGCATATCCATCTGTCAGGAACATGGCTGATTGAAAGAGGTGGTGTGGTTCTAGCTGTGACAGCAGGAGCTTCCTGACTGTCATCTGTCCTGACTTTATCAGTGTAGCTAGGGTTGAACCAACAGCTTCCTAATAACAGAAAAGGCAGCATCATTTTTAAAGGTTGAACTTTGTTTTGTGGTTTTGAACTTCATTCTTCGTGAAAGTTCAGCATAGAGATTGTTGCTTTATTCCACCTATTTCTGTAAGCTATTTGATGATCTGTAAAAATATTTTCTACTAAAATTTTCTAGAGTAGAGTCTAGTTACATATCTAAAAATATATTCTTGGGAATGCCTAGAAACACACACTAATGTGTTGTTGCCTGAATTATAAATATCCTTGCTGATTTCATTTTTATGGTAAAAAAGAGTGGAGGAAAAAAGTATTCTCTTAGATGTATAGCCATTTGTATCGAATATATGCTTCACACCTTAACAGTATCTTGCAAGACTCTCTTCACTCCCATATACTCAATATATCTCTTCATGGGGCATCTGAGGGAGACATCTGGTAGTATGGCTCATAGAAACAAATCTACCTTAATAACTAAGAAACTGGAACAGATATAACCACTATATTTAGACCTCAGAAAGCACTGCAGGTGTGTTTAAACTGAAGTTATGAAATCAAAGTGATTTAGTCATATTATCTATATATACTACTGACACAACTTGTTGCTATGTTAATGTTTCAAATGTTTGTGGGGCCTGGGTGACTTAGCAACCACAGAATTCACAGACAGAAGAAGAAGGCAGAAAGGAAGAAGATGACTTATCTGGCTTTGAAGTCTTTGCTTTCCAGACCCTCATTCCCCAATGCCCCCAGGATGGGAGGCGGGTGAGACTTCCACTACATCTGGATCCCAAATAGGGACCTGAACTCTGGACTCTTAGAGTCTCTGCTCTAGGGCATAACCTGATCCTTGACTTCTGTGAGTCACATTTAGATTTGTATATTTCTTTAGGTATATTTTCATAATATGTATAATTCTTTGTTGTGTATTTCCTCATGTAAATGTAGTTTTTCTCTCCCTTTTTGGATTAATTTAGTATAAAATTCTAGTAGATATGTATATCTTGGGTTCTGTGTTTCTACTAGCACATAACAGGAATTGTTTAGCTTGTTGTTATTACCCCCATATGCACCGGTAGTATTCTGTAGCATTGTTCTTTTTTTGCAGTCAATAAATTGCAAAATCTTAGGTATAGAGAGAAATTCCTATCTACTAAGGATAGGAACTCTGAATTTTTTATGTTGCAGGGGCCTCCCATCCTGAACATCTGTCATAGTGACTTGAGTAAGGCTTCCGTCACTCAGACATCAGTCATTCACCCTTGAACCTTGGGTCCCATCTTTGGAACTGGCATGGTTTCTGCATCATAACCCAGAATTGACCTTCTTCTGAGACAGGACCTTGTAGTATCTTCTGGGACTGCCTTGGCATTGACTTGCCTCAGGGTGGGCTGCTATGCCACCCTGAGGACTTGGAAATCAGCAACAACTTTCTTTTCAGGTCTAGTTTCCTTGTCATGCCACTTGATGGTAAGATACCAGGAGACATTTTGTTACACCCTGACTTACACATAAGTGTAAAACCCAATAATTACTGAAGCCTATTATGACAACCATGACTGAGGAGAACTTTTCCTGAGACCATGAAGAAAGACCTTGGGGTTAGAAAAATTATTTTGCCTGGATCCTGAAGTTGGTTTTATGAAAAAATGCTTCATGGGTCAGAACACCTTGTTTTTAGGCCAAACGTTTTTCCTATTTTCTTAAATTTAGCTGCTCCTATATAAAAAAACTGCCATCCTTTTTTATTTTTTAGATAGGGGCTCCCACCTTTTGCATAGAACCTTGGGGAAAAATATTTTGTTTTACCTCATATTTTTGCATTTTCTGTAAAGTCAAGAAGGAGGAGTTGTTGTTGTAGTAACGGGGGTTTATCCTAGTCAGGATAATTCTACTTTTCTTGTACTTGTCATTCATGCACTGGAAGTACCTCCTTCAGTAGGTTTGGTCTTCTACCCTTTTTCCACAAATAGAGTGGCTCTTCTATTAGGTCAGAAAAACTGCTTGCAGTTTTGGATCCACAGCTAGCCTATTTGCCTGCTGGTTTCTTTGCCTGGTTGCAGAGAACTTGTGATGGAAGTTTTCTGAATCTGTTTTATCTCCTTAACCTTGGAACACCATTTCCTGTGTCCGAAATGCTTCAGGATCTGTGTTCCTCAATGCCCCTGAGATTGGGGCGGGGGGGGGGGAAGAATGAGACTTCCACTACAATCCTTTATGATTGATTATAACTAAGATACTTTATTTTGTTTTTGTTTGTTTGATTATGGGTCACACCGGGCTGTGCTCCGGGTTTAATCTTAGCTCTGTATTCAACGATCATATGGACCATATGGAATATGAGGATCAAAACTGAGTTAGCTGGGGCTAGAGAGATAGCACAGCAGGTAGGGAATTTGCCTCGCACTCAGCCAACTGGGTTCGATCCTTTTTTATCCTTTATGATACTCCATACCTTCCAAGAGTGATTTTTTTAATAATGTTTGTATTTAAACAAAGTGATTACGAACATGACTGTAGTTGGGTTTTGTCACACACACAAAAAATACATCCCCCTTCACCAGTGCAACATTCCTACCACCAATGGCTCTCATCTCCCTCCTCTCACACCCCCTGCCTGTATTTGAGACAGGCATTCTACTTCTCTCACTCAAGTCATAGTAGTTGCACGATATGAAGCTCACCTCAAAGAGGGCTGAGTGCAATAAGAGAAATAATACACTAACAAGAGTGATTTCTGAGCATAGAGCCATGAATAATCTCCAAGTGCTGCCAGGTGTGGCCCAAAACCACTCCAAAAATTAAGTTAAAAAAAAAAAAAAAGGCCGGGTGATACCTCAGTGATAGGATGTTTGCCTTGCACACGGCTGATCTGTGATAGACACAGGTTGGATTCTCAGCTCCCCATATGGTCCCCTGAACTTGCCAGGAGCAATTTCTGAGCACAGAGCCAGGAATAACTCCTGAGCACCACCGGGTTAGCCATATAAAAGGTGTACAAGGCAAGCAGCCTACTCACTGTGCTATAACTCAGACATCATAATCTGTGATATATTTTATGTGATATATTTTAATTTTTTTCTGCCACACCTAGCAGTAACCCAGATTTACCCCTGGCTCTGTGCTCAGGGATCATTCCTGATAGTTTAAGAGGACCATATTGGATCCAAGAACTGAGTCTGGGTCTGCCAAAATCAAGGCAAAGATTTGTAAATTAGCTCTACCATATTAAGTTTCCTGTGAAAATACCGACAAACTTACACATGGAAGCCAAAATTAGACTTCCCATTATTAAGCAATTTTTTGGGCCAGAGCGGTGGCACAGCAGTAAGGCATTTGCCTTGTACCAGACTGACCTAGGACAAACCACAGTTGGATTCCCCAGGGTCTTATATTGTCCCCCAGCCAGGGGGGATTTCTGAGCGCATACCCAGGAATAACCCCCGAGCATTGCCAGGTGTGGCCCCAAAACAAAAAACAAACACTTTTTCTTTATTATTACTCTGCAATTAGAGAGATAATATAGTGGCTAGGGCCAAACTGGGCTCATTCCAAATGCTCCATGTAGTCCCCCAAACACTTTCAAGATTGATCCCTGTGGCTAGAGAGATAGCACAGCCATAGGGCGTTTGCCTTGCAAGCGGCTGACCCATATCCCAAATCACTGCCTTCCAGGAGTGATTTCTGAGCAGAGAGCCAGGAATAATCCCTGAGTGCTGCTGGGTGTGGCCCAAAAACCAAAATCAAACAAACAAAACCTGAGGCAAAGGCAGAAGTAAACACTGAGCACTTTTTTGGTCCAAAAATAAAAAATCAAAATAAAACAATAGATGACATTTCTTTAAAACCTAAGTCTGCTGTTGTTTTTTTAAGCTGAAAACTTTTTCTATTACTTCTCAATCAAGTCAAAACATGGAATAAGAAACTTTAAATCTATACACAAGAATAATAAATAACTGAAAGTCCTGTAAGGGACTAGAAAATCTTTTTTTAAAATAGTATAATTATCTATTTTGGGGTTATTAACATTATATACCAAAATATCATGACTAATTTCTTTTTTTTTCTGAACTTTTATTGAAAACTGTTATTTACTTTTTTAAATATATTTTTATTTAAGTAATATGATCGTAGTTGGGTTACAGTCTTTAACATAGAAACAAAATGAAAGGAAGAAAGCAAGGAGGGAAGGAAGGGAGAGAGGGAGGGAAAAGGGCAAGAAAGACTAAGAAAAGGAAAAAAGAAAGACAAAAGAAAGAGGAAGAAAAGAAAGAAGGAAAGAAAAAGAATTAATAAAGATAAAAAACTGAAAGAATAAAGAAAAAGGAAGGAAGGAAAGAGAAATGAAGGAACAAAAGAAGGTAGGAGAGAAATAGAGGGAGGATGAGAGGAAGGAACGGAGGGAGAAAGGAGAGGAAAGAAGGAAGGAAAAATAGAAAAAGGAAGAAAAATTTATAGATAGAAAATTTTTTTAATTTTCTGGACTTTTATACATTGAGTTTACTGCTCTGAAAAAGACATTAATTGTTCAAAGAGACTAAAACTATTTTTAACACCAGAAGAAATATGGCACAAAAAATTTCTTTGTTTGAAATAATCTTACAGATCAGGAGTTGTGCTGCTGCAATTCTATTTTTGATCATCACTGTATCCTTAGCAAATCAACTTCTTCCTAGAAGGGTCAAGGAAACTAATTGAACCCACATTCTAAACAGCACTGAGAACAGTCGTGAAAGAAGCAGGAAAACGAGTCTAATATACAGTTGGCATTATTAACAGGTGGCAGAAGAAATGGAGCTTCTGCTCAGGAGTAAGTCTATTTAGTGTTCTAAGTATGTGATGATCTCCTGGGACATGCCAGAAGAAGGAAACAGCAGCCCATTTTTGATTAAGGAGCTCAGAGAGGAAAGAAGTTGGTATCCTTGTCCTGCTGTGTGTACAAAAAAAGATTCAAGGGGTTACTTTTAATTTACAAAGCCTTAGCTACCTCTGGCTCCTTTTGCATGGCAACAGCAGGTCAAAATGAAAGGAGGACTTGTGTTTTCAAGCAGCACTTCTGGGAATTTGGACCTCTCAAAAATCTATTTATGACTTTATATCACTTACACTTTAAATTTCATGGTTTCTTCTCATTTTACAACATGAATGCTAGTCCTTTGGGATAAAGAGACTACACATAATAGTTTGGAAAAAATTTTTTGATACCAAGAAATCACAGTGTTTTCCTTCATAAATGTCATTATCATATGTCTCTTTCCTTCTTTTCTTTCTACCCAAGAAATAATGGATCCTATTATTTAGTCCTCTTGATTTCTTTACATTTCATAATTCCTTCTCTTTTCATTTCACTAAAATATTGAAACTCACTAACAAATATTACTGGTTGTCAATATCCATTTCCATTTCCACCTTTAGGATGCTTTTACTCCTGGTGACAGGGTGCATGCTTGTATCCAAACCTGGTTTAATCCCCATCACCTTGTGGTACTCCAACATCACCCGGAGTGACCTGAAGCATAGTCTTCACCACTATGAGCATGCCAGTTTCCTTCCTCAGATCTCACTTTGAACAACCAGGTACATTGCCTGAAAATCCCCCCTGAAGGTAAGTGAAGAAGCAAACAAACCAACAAAAACCCAAGTCTAAAAGGCATCCTTAATTTTTTTAAATCTATCAACTACAAAATGAAATTAAGCTCAAGGCTATGATTTGCTAATCCTTGACATCATTACCAGGTGGACTCAGGGATTATTCCTAGCTCTGCACTAGAAAAATATTCCTGATGATGGTTTGGGTCAGCAAAACAAACACTGTATTCTCGCTCTGGCCTCACTCCCTCTCTCCCTCACTCCCTCTCTCCCACTTTCTATCAATATGAAGTATATTCATCAGTGGTTTGGGGGTATCAAGGTGGCCACTGGGGCTATTTTAAACAGCTTAGGTTTAGAGGTGGGGTCAACTGGGGTATCCTAGAGGGACAGTCTGGGGAATCAAGGCTAGCTTGTGGGGATCTCACAGTCTGGAGGTGGAGGGAAGCTTAAGCTGAGGGGAGAGAAGGTGAAGGCAGAAATGTCTCACAATGCCCCTGAATCTTGGGGGTTTTATAATAGTCATCATGTATGTTATTATATGTGGTAGTTCTTTTTTTTTTAATTTTTTGAGAAAAGTATTACATCTTATATTTATTATTAGGAAAACGAATAAATATATGAAAAGACTTAACAATGATTTTTCATTAGATTAACAGAAATACACATTACATTATTTTTGTCTTTTTTGTTTGTTTGTTTTGTTTTATGGTCACACCCAGAGGTACACAGGGTTTACTCCTGGCTCGAGGCTCAGAAATCGCTTCTGGCAGGGTCGGGGGACCTTATGGGCTGCCGGGATTCGAACCAACGCTGATCCTGGGTCCGCCACTTGCAAGGCAAACACCCTACCGCTGTGCTCTCTCTCCAGCCCCATCATTTAATTTTTTTATATTTGAAATAAGATTTCTATTTCTGATACTATCAGAACACTAGAAGGAGTACAATGTCAGTAGAAAATCAAATATAAAATAAGAACTATGCCTAAAGCCCATCGATTTTAGAGAAGTTATTATGCAGTTTTGGCTAATAGAGAAGCAGTAATACGATGCAAAAAATAGCATGTTACTTTTCAAATATCTGAATCGCTTCAATTACAGTATTATCCTCCTCAGAGTATCATTGGTTAGAAAAGTATATGTAGAACTTGAGAAATATTTGTAAAGCAATTCCAGAAGTTTTTTTTTAAATAAAATCATATACTGCTTTTGATCTATCTTTTTTAATAAGGAAAACTTGAAAAACAAATAATTGTTGTTAGTTATACATATAGTTTTTCATTTACTTCTTCATGTGTTACCCCTTGATTTCTCTTGTTAGACTTCTACGAAGTCTCCTAGGAATTTTATGACTATAATTTCCTATCCAGAAATTATTCTTCAGTCCACTACTCACCATGAAATTTTGTCAAGTCTAACTTTGTTATTTAAAAAAAATTTTTATTTCAGCTTTATTAAGGTATAATTTACAAGTAAAAGTATAATATATGAAGAGTGTGAAATCATGATTTAATATACGTATACATTAAAAATAATTCTTCCCTTATAATTAATATGCACCCAAGACTTTTTCTTTGTAGTTGCATATTACACGGTGAACCCTCAGTTATAGCTGAAAGACTAATCTTTCCTTAACCTCTGACTTCATAGCCTTGGTAGCCTTTTTGTTTCCAGGAGTTTGTCTTTCTAAAATAAGATTATTTATGTAAGGTACTATCCAGTATTTGTATACTTTTTATTTCATATATCATAGTACTCTCAAGATCTATGTTGTCACCAACATACTTATATACTAGTCTCTGCTTTCTGAATTAACCTCTAATGGGGTGAAATGAGTGAGAATGACTCTAACCTCAACAAAGGGCAAACCATAGAGATGTAATGTTTTTTTCTTCATTCAGAGAATATTTATTGAACATCTATATATAAACAAGAACTGGACTAGGTTTTAAGAATTAAAAAAAAAAAACTAATGTACATACCCTGGTAACCAGATTGGTCATAAGATATAAGGGTATTAGAGATAATTCAGAAGGTAAAGGAATTTCCTTGTGTACTGCTGACTGTTTGATCCTCAGCACTACATATGGTTCCCTGAGCACAAGATGTGATGCCCAAACTTACTATATGACAAAGACCACCAAGTGTTCCAGACTCTCTCTATGAAAAATGCCCTAACAGGCTCTTCACTATGTAAAAAGCCTTAGGTGGGGGGTGTTTTTAGAAAAGCCTTTCTATAATACCAAGTTGGCAAAGACAAGAGTATGCATTCTCCATCCCAGGGGTTGGAGGTCACCCACATCTCAGTTTAATACGTGTAATTCCTCTGTTTTACTTTATAGTTGGGAAGGATGGAGGGGGCATTGTTGGTGAGAATGTTGCACTGATGAAGGGGGGTTGTTCTGTTTATGACTGAAATCCAACTACAATCATGCTTGTAATCATGGTGCTTAAATAAATATATATATACATATATATATATAATGGCAGTGGATTCCCATATCTCCACATTCTCCTATATCTTTGTTATTATTGATTATTTTAATTATATTTACCCTAGTTATGTGTGAGGTAATAATTCATTAGTTTTGATTTACAAAAAAATTATATAGTGCATTTCTCCCTTTTGGGGTTCCCACTTCTAAGGATTTCCACACACCTAAGTTTATCTTCTCTCTTACACATAAAACTCTTGCTGTTGTTTTTCTCTCATGTTTCTCAAAATAAAATGATTTTCACTTCACTTTTTTAAAATAAAATTATTTTCTGCAAGAATGGCCTGGAAACTTGAGGAGATTAGAATTTTTCTCTTCCTATAAGTCTTACTCCAATGTCTACAATTCCTTTAGGAATTTAGGTGGTAGGGAACAGTTCCCATGCTGGGTAGATCAAGTGGACTTCAGGAATAGTCAGATAGATGATTGTCCAGTGAGGCCTGTTCTGGGATGCTCATGTCCATGTGTTTAAATACATGTGGCAGACTTTACCAGCCCTAATCCCCGAGATATTTTACATGGAAAACCTACTTCTTGAGGACTCATTTCTCCCACCCATAACAAAAGCAAAATGAGAATTATTTATTTATTTATTTGGCTTTTGGGTCACACCCGATGGTGCTCAGGGGTTATTTCTTGCTCTGCGCTCAGAAATCGCTCCTGGCAGGCACAGGGGATCATATGGGATCCGGGATTCGAATCACCATCCGTCCTGGGTCAGCTGTGTGGAAGCCAAATGCCCTACTGCTGTGCTATCTCTCCAACCCCAAGAGAATAAAAATTTTTACATTCAAAAATATGTGAAAAGGGGACGGAGAGATAGCATGGAGGTAAGGCGTTTGCCTTGCATACAGGTGGTCAGTGGTTCAAATCCTGGCATCCGATATGGTCCTCCGAGCCTGAAAGGAGCGATTTCTGAGTGTAGAGCCAGAAATAAACCCTGAGCACTGCCAGGTGTAATTCAAAAACAAAACAAAACAAAACAAAACAAAACAAAAAAGTGAAAAATGTTAAGCTCCAGAGTCTGGTTTTTAAAAGAAGCTACTTAAGAGAAGAGGCTTAAATAGTAAATTAGATGGGGTTTTTAGCTCTTGATGTTCAAAAGAAAGTTTTCTTCCCTTGATAGAAATAAAGCCTCTGGAAGAAATCACTGGCCGACCAAAAGGTTTTTTTTTTTTTCTTTAACTGGTATTTTTTCTTAACTTTTACAGCTGAAGAAAATTAAATACACTGAGGACCTTGCCCAAAAGAACAAAGTCCACTGGGAATACTTGGAACAGGGTCTGTTCTAATCCAAAGCCGACCAAAAGATTTTTTTTCTTTAACTGGTGTTTTTTCTTAACTTTTACAGCTGAAGAAAATTAAATACACTGAGGATCTTGCCCAAAAGAACAAAGTCCACTGGGAATACTTGGAACAGGGTCTGTTCTAATCCAAAGCCCTTGTTGACTTATGTGATCCAAAGAATTGATAGCCTTTTGGGAAATAAAACAGGGAGATACTCAATTTAGAGAGAAATAGTTCCATAACCCAGGAGACAGGACTTAAGAACCCAACTGTAGACTCTAAATCTTATTGACCTAAACAAAGATTCTCCCATACCTTCTTACATAAATCATTATTGTTCTGCTTAATGGAGATGCCATAAACCTAATAACCCTAAGGATTTTCAAACATTTAAATGAAAAATATAGCTGCATATTAGAGGAAAGCAATTTGGCTCAGGGGGATGAGTTTAGATACAAAGGAGATTTATCCTTGATAATCAACAGAGTTGTTTCCTGGGAGACATAACACATTAGCACAGATGAGTTTATGTGATAAGCTGCTGCTAGAAAATAGTACTTTAGACAAGTGAAAGGACATTGGGATTTTTATGGAAGATGACAAGGCATAAGGGGGAGAAGGAAAGAATCTGCTCTGATGAGACGTAAATGCTACCTCAAGAATAATAGAATTGCTACATTTACTTATGTAGTAGATTCCCTATGTGTTTATTAAATGTGAGTTGCATTGTCTGGTTAACGTTTTATATTAGATAGCTATCTTGTATGATTGTATAAGGTTAAGTAATGTGAGGAGTCTTTTTGGACGTTTGCAAAACAAGTATACTCACATATCCCGATCTCCATAGTTAATGGGTTAGAAATGTCGTGTATTTCTCCAGGAGTCAAGTTTTTTAAATTCTTATTTATAACTTTTTGTACTCCATATATGCACTACCTTTGAACTTGTACAGGCTATGATAAAGTTCCAAATTCTCCCATATAATTTGTTCACCACACCAGTCAAGCCATTGGAAAAACTTGCTCCTCTGACCACAGATTCCCAAGAAAATACTTCCTTTTATAGTAAAATCTGTTAGCTGGGGCTGAAGTGATAGAACAGTGGGTAAGGCACTTGCCTTCCAAGTGACCAGTCCAAGTGGCTGCTCTAGTTCAAACCCTGGCATCCATATGATTCGTCTAATTTGTCAGTAGTTTCTGAGTGCAGTCAGCAGAACCCCTCCCTCCCAATCTACAAACAATAATGTCAGTCACATTGTAGAAAATAAAGAATTCCAATAAACAGCAGGAGAGAATCAAGGTAATATATATAAAGGAAATAGAAGCAAGGTGTATGGGTCAAATTTAAATTCTAGTTCAAACTCCCAGGAATCAAAACCCTTGGTTCATGCAACTAAGATCATTCCAACATGTAACTTCTGTATCATACACATTCCTTGCTTAATAGAGCTTGCTGTGTGGTTATTAGTGGCTCAAAAATGGATAAATTTCCTATAGTCTCCTCTTCCAAATTCAGTCTGTAAAAGCTGCAAACAACTCCTCCAAAGATACTAGATACTACTGGGAATTTTACATTATTCGCACCACTGCAGTGGATCACATAGCTCTTTTGTATTTTACCTGGATCACACTGTATAAAGAATGCATATAACATGACACCCTTTGTGAATAGCATTACAAAAATAATCCAAATATGGTGGTTTGGGGTAGAGTTCTGAGTCAACCTTCTCTGATGATGTCCAACATCTTCTCTCCTATCTCCTATTTCTCTGGTGGGTCATTTAAGCTTCAACTTTCCTTTTGCAACTCTAGGAAATGTTTCCTATGACTGGTGAGTGAATGCCCACCAGAACTTTCTACACCGGTTATTGAATTTTATTCCTAACAAATGGGTAGGCTCCATTGTGGATATTTTGATACTGGGTATCTTGATCTCTTTTAAAAAGCACCTCTTTCTTTAGCTTAAGCAAATTTTGACTTGGAACTCTGGTGAGAAAATCTAGGGTATCTGAATTTGTATAAAAGGATAGTTAACTGGTATAAAATGGTTGGGAAAAAAAACAAACACCACTGATCTATGTCAGGCATTCAACACAGAAAACAGTAAGGCAGGTATCGACCCAGATTCTTTTTTTGTTTTTTTTTTTTTGGGGGGGGTAGTCACACCTGGCAGCGCTCAGAGGTTACTCCTGGCTCTGTGCTCCGGGGACCATATAGGATGCCGGGACTCAACCCACTGTCCTTCTGCATGCAAATGACCTACCTCCATGCTATCTCTCCGGCCCCAAATTTTCACCAAGTCTTACCCGTTTTCAGACAAGCTGTTTGTGATGGTGGGTTGGGATTCTTTGGCCTTAAAGAAGGCAAGTGTTTTGTCTCAATATAACACTTTGTTCTATTCTGAGTTCTACTTCTTAGTGTAGAAGAACCTAAAGAAACTTTTGTCATTTAATTAGTCCCTCATTCACTGTCATGAATGTGAGCCCATAACACCTATAAAGTTCTAATTTGGTAAACTAGTTTTAATCATTAGCATCTCAGTCCTTTCACCACTTATTCAAGTTTTTTCCTTGTTTTTTATTTTTTTATCACTAGTCCTTTTCTAATTTACATCTACCAGAAATGGTTTGAAATGTATTAAGCTAGCTCTATTTTTTACGTATACAATATAAGCTTTAGTTTGTAGTATACCTTTTTATCAATGTTTCACAAAGGTCTTTTATCATAATTGTAGAAAATCTATTATCTTATGAGTTTTTTCCTTTGCTTTATTCAAGCAGGATTTAAGCTAAAGATTTATTTCAACACAAATATCTATAGATACATTTTATATATAATTTGGATAACCAAAAAATAAGGTAAAGCTGTAAACTAAAATACTAATATATTTACCCCTATGCTTTAGATATCTGACTATAAACAGCTCTAATAGAATGCCTCCTACCACTCAAACACAGAAAATTGTCCACATCCTAATCTTCAGAACTTGTGATTACATTAAATCACAAGTCAAAGATATTATGGTTGCATTTGGAAAGTAAGGATATTAATCTATTTATTTTTAAGATTTTTGATTATCCAGATGGAACCAAAGTAATCAGTTTTCCTGAAAGTGATGAGGAAAGCAGAAGCTGGTTGATGTCAGAGTTACAGAGTATGGAACAAACAGTGGATCACCACTGTTTTGGACATGGAAATGGGCCACAAGCCAAGGGAAGTAGGCAGCCCTTATAAATTGGAAAAGTTGCAGAAGCAAATCCTCCCTTACACATTGTTGTAAACCCAATAAAAGACTCTTTTAGAACATCTCACTTCAAACAATAAGACAGGTTGTACTTTAAGCCAACAAATATGTTACTACTTTAACACTCTGCTCTTTGGAAACTAATGCAATAAAAAGCATGCAAATGGAAAATGCAAAAAAAAAACATTTGCTATGGGACACATGGCTTGCTCCACGTCCTTCCTGAATTCTTTAAAATGAGTCAATCTGATGAATTGATTCCAGAATCCTGCCAGGATTCTGCTCCCTCCCAATGAGGTTCACACATCTCAAAAATCTGTCACAGCAACTGGCTCCACAGTAGGAAGATTTGGAAACGAGGTCACAGACTTTTTGTTCTGTTAGTGATTCACGAACTCAAGGTAGATTAGGGAGCTTAGCCAACAGCTATCTTTGTAAAACAAGGTCTGTGGGTAAGTAAACAAGCACTTTTAACCTAGGGTTCAACACAGCAATTGAACTGACACCTTGAGAACTAAAACCCATCAATGGAGATTTTTATTTTTTTAAAACACGCAGAAACTTAGAGAAGAGCATTTAGAGAGTTAAAAGAAAAATTGCCCAAAGTATGGTTATCCAGAAAACAGTTCAATAGTTGTTTTTTTTTTCTTAGTGAACCAAACTATAATAACTCTTTTTAGACTAATTAAAAATTATCATTCAGCAGGGTCAGTTGCTCTTTAGATCACTGTGGAAACCATTAAAAAGCAGGCATTTGGAAGGAATTCAAAAGCAGTGCTATGGAAACCACAGTGGAAATGATCTAGACCCATCTACCAAAATTGGAATGAAACCATGATTTTCTAAAATGATAGGTTTTCTGATTGGTTTGAGTATTTTTAATTAGTTTCTTTCCTGAGCTCTGTTTCTTGATGCTACTGAATAGTGACTGACAACCACGAGAAGTTAATCCAGGAACAAAAGCAAAGCAATGACTGAGAAATATAATGGTGCCACAAATATTGGCACAAAATCCTAGTGTGGAACATGGGATAGAACATCACAATCATCATAATGCATGTGGACAAGTCATTATGTGTGCGATGTGGTTGTAAAAGTGTCTTGGAGCTCAGTAGCATCTTTACATCTAGGTAAATCTTTGTTCCAACTCAGGGAATCAAACTACAGAGTTTAGTGACAAAGCACTTGCTTCCCAGCTATCAGAACCTGAGTTGAAACCCTGGCCCCTACCTAATCCATATCCCCTCAAGTTGATTTTATGTGCTACAACAGTAGTTGATATATAGTGGGCACTGCTGAGATTTCCCTGCCATCAAATAAACTAAAATACAATTGTATATATTTATACATATATATTTAGTTGTAATGTATTCTTAAATATATATAATTATATGTTTATATTTCCACCGACAATTTACAGGACTTTCTCTGAATTTTATGCCTTCTGTTTTGCATAATATGTCATTCTTCTAAGTAGTTATATTTGATTTAGGTTTGTATTTGCCTAATAAGAGATACAGAGCATCTTTTTCTGTGTCTTTTGTTCTTTCATGTTTTCTTTGGAGGTTTATTTGTTCAAATCCTTGACACATTTTTCAGTGGGGTTGTTTTGCTTTGTGATTTCCTTATATATTTTGGAGATTAGCCTGATAACGATTTGCATATCTTTTCCCACTTGATAAATTACTCCTCTTTGTTATTGAAGTGGCAGGATGAAAAAAAAAGAGAGGGTCTTCACGTACTCTGACACAGATGTACATTCCAGGTCCTGGTATTTCTGATTTGTTAATAGCTTTTGGAGAAATGGGTTTGCCTTTTCGTTTTGTTTTTTTGTTTTTGGGCCACACCCGGTGGTGCTCAGGGGTTACTCCTGGCTGTCTGCTAAGAAATAGCTCCTGGCAGGCACGGGGGACCATATAGGACACCGGGATTCGAACCAACCACCTTAGGTCCTGGATCGGCTGCTTGCAAGGCAAACGCTGCTGTGCTATCTCTCCGGGCCCAGGTTTGCCTTTTCACCGTGTAAAATATTTTAGCCAGATGTAGCCTTTTTGTTGTTGTGTTCTGTTTTGTTTTCTGACAAGGAAACTGAAAATGACCAATTTGACTAGGTTATGGTGAAAGGACGGAACCATACTGTAATTCACTGCAAATCATTATGGATTTTATGTCATTTATTTTATTAGTGAAAATGGGCTGCATTCACCTAGGTTGATGCCAAGAAACATATTACTTGTTTTCTTCTGTGAATTTGTGGACTGGAGTGACAGCAAGCGAGTAGGGCATTTGCCTTGCACATAGCTGACCCAGGCTTGATCCTCGGCATCCTATATGGTCTCCTGAGCCTGCCAGAATGATTTTTGAGTGCAGTCAGGAGACACCCCAGCGCTGCCGGGTATGCCCCCCCCAAAAAAAACACAACAGATATATTTGTATACTGATTTTATAACCTGTCATTTTATTGTATTCGTTTGCTGAAAACCTTAAGACCAATTTCAAAAAAACTAAAACAGTATAATCTCCCAAAAAACAGAATGACAAAACCACTTCAGTTGTAATTTTTACTAAACTTTCAAAGAATATCTAATGGTTACTTTTCTTAACTCTTCCAAAGAATTAAAACGGGAATACATCCAAACACATTTTAAGTCTAATCGTATCCTGATAAATTAAATTAGATCAACTTCTCTGAATTATATGCAAAAATTCTCAATAGTCTTAGCAAACTGAATCTAAATATACATAAAAAAATTCTGTGGGATTTATTTCAAGGATATATTTCAACATATATAAAACAAGTAATATATCACATCAACTAAAAGATAAAAATCATAATTATAAAAAAATCATGATCAGAAAAAATAGGTTTGATAAGTTCATCCTTTTATAAAAATTCAGTCACCTAAAATTGGAATAGAAGGAACATACCATACTACTCAACATAATACAGATTATGCACTTAC
Organism: Suncus etruscus; assembly: GCF_024139225.1. Classification (NCBI taxonomy): domain Eukaryota; kingdom Metazoa; phylum Chordata; class Mammalia; order Eulipotyphla; family Soricidae; genus Suncus; species Suncus etruscus. The sequence continues at coordinate 143,524,475 of NC_064852.1, read as the reverse complement.
TATTGACACACTTAATGGTGAAGAACTGAGTTTTTCTGTAAGAGTGAAAATAAGATACCTATATCCATTCTAACCACTATTATTCATATAGTATTGGAAGTTCTAATTAACTTACGTAATAAAACTGGTTTTAAAAGTTTTAACATTAAAATATTTTGTATGCTATTCATAAATAATTTAACCAGATTCATAAAGATATTAAAGTCTAGGAATCATTCTCAATGTGAGGTGTTTCATACTGAATGTTTCACCATGAAATTGTCTTGACCAATCATCTTTTTTTTTAAATTTTTATTGTGGTCAAAGTGAATTACAAGTCTTTCACAGTAATATTTGAGGCACACAGTGACAATCATCTTAAACAAAGAGAGAAACTGATGACTCACTGTTCAAAAGCCAAGCACAAATCTAGCATGAGGTAGAATGGATACTATAAACAAGATTCATGTCCCTTTCCCAGCCTCTAACTCCATTCCTTTCCTGGTTGCATATTTTGAGAGTTGGTTCTCACCCTTCCATAATACTTTTGATTCAATTTGTATAGTTTCAGTAGAAAGCATATTTGCAAAGTGGTTCCCAAATCATAATCAATGTTCACTGTAAAACACTGATACAAAATAGGTTAAGTTACAGTAGTAACACCTCTATGACCAGGAAACTGAAAAGGACCTCTTTGAGTAGGTCAGGGTAAAAGGATGGAATCAGACTAATTCACTGCATAATCATGGGTTTTATGCCCTTCATTGTATTATTATTGGTGAAAATGGGCTGCAACCACAATGTAAAATTTTTATTAAAAAAATCTTTTTAAAGTGATCAGTTCCAACTATCATTGTCATAACTGACCCTTCTCTAACTGCACTCACCACTCTTTGTGGCAAGCTACCTATCAGGAAGACTAGTTCTCCTGGCTTTCCAGAAGGAGAGCCTGTTGTCTCTGGATATTATCACAATGATTTATTTCCTCTAAGGTTTTTTTTTTCCCCTATAAGATTATTGGGAGCCTTTAGGGGTCAGTGGCCAATTGGAACTGAATAAAAGGCCTGCCTGTGAGCTCAGGGACAACTACTCAGGTACCCCAGAGCTCAGACACTAAATGATACACAGCGACTTTCCTAATACCAAGTCAAGTAGTATTGCTGGGACTTCAATCATCTTTAACAATTATCAGTATTTCAAGAATTGCTTTTTATCCAGTATTTGAACATTTTTCTCTAGGAAGCTCTATTTTTTGTTTACCACACAGGTGTAATTCCCATCATTTTCATCCTTTTTAATTCCATACACTTATTTTTAATTATTTTTGTTAAATTTTTGGGAAACAAAATAGCTCTTATTTAGAAACATTTATTTTGAGAAATATGATGGGAGGGACAGAAAGGTCTTAGTAAAATTTAATTCAGAAGGACAAGACCTGACAGGAATAAATATTTTCTCATCTCTTGTTAATGTTCTGGCTCTTAGAGTCTCAGCTCTCCCATAACATTATAATATGCAAACTTGATCTGGTTTTGTTTGCCTTTTATTTTGGTTTGGGGGCAATATCTTGTGGTGTCCAAGAGACCATGCAGTGCGAGAGACAAAACCAAGGCTCCCACATGCATGTGGTCCACCCCTTTGGGCTATATCCTTGGCTTGAAAATGAGTTTTAACATAAAACACAACTAAAAATAATACAAGATAAATTATTTTCCAGGTAAATAAAAAAGAAAAGAAATCCTAGAAATTAATGACAAAGTAAAATACATGGCCATATTTATGCATATTTATGCATATGTCCCTCTTTAGGGACAATTGTAATTTATATGGTAGACTCCCATTTGACTAATTCCCCCAACTAATCCTATTTCTTGTTATCCATATCCTTCTACCTCCCACACTGCTTCTAGACCTGACTATGTAGATTGACAAAGAAAGATAAAAAAATGGTGAAAGCATGTGCTCTTGTACATTAGTTTTCTTCTTCCCACCCCTCTCGTTATAAGAATTAAAAATAGAGATACCCATATCTCCCCATCATTTAAAAAATTGTATGATATCCTTGTTTTAAACCTCTGAGTCTAGTGTGCAGCAATGGGTAAGTGTTCTGCTTCGCTGGAGAGAATAATTGGATGAAAGCTAATTTAAAGAAACACAGAGGTCCCTTTTGAATTCAGAGATCATTCCTGGCAAACGTAGGACCATGTAAGATGCTAGGCACTGAATCCAGGTTGGTCATGTACAAGGAAAGTGAACTACACACTGTACTAATGCTCTGGCCCTATATCAGTTCCAGAATTTTTGAACATTAGATCTGTCATCCTTCTGCTGTACTTTTCCCTCAACTCTACAGTTCACTGAAAAAAATAAGTATTTAAAAACTAGGAATTTTAACCATTATAGACATATGAACTATCAATAAACAAAGAGTATACCATATTCTTTTAATTTTTAAACACTAAACTATACATCAGTTGCTAATATTATCTTTACATTTGTACAGAAGCCAATTTTTAGAGTCAATTTTCTCTGTAGGTTCAATGTATGGTTTTTAAACTCATAATCTCTTGCATATATTTCTAAATTCCTTTGAAAAATAAAATTCATATAATATTTTTTCTCACACATGAAAACTCTTATCAGTTACAGTATAAACTGCCCAGCTGTCTAGCTATCACTCTACTTTTCCAGTAGAAAAAAGCCAACAGGTTTGAGGACTTAATTCTCTGTATTTATCTTTATTAAAAAGATGTTTTTGGTAGTGAGAACAAATAATCTCTCATTTGTAGCTTGAAAACCTAAAATAGGATCATTAGTTTCCAGGCTTGCTACTTGCTGCTTAGCAACCTGCCCTACTTGTCTGCCTTCCTTTCTGTTGTAAAGCACCGTGGACATGGGTGTGGGCTGACGATAGATGAAGACTCGGCGAAGGCACTCGCAAAGGGCTGCATAGGAGTAATTTGGAGCACAGGCAAAAAATTTTTTGTCTCTCTTTGATGCTTGAACGTAGCCTGAAAAGAAAGGAGAAAAAGCCAGGGAAAACTATATGTTAAGAAGAAACACTAAGACATGATACCCAATGTTAATATTTTAACAATTGAATAAAGTCTAAATCAAATTCATAGTCAACAATGTGGGAACAGAGCGATAGCACAGCAGTAGGGTGTTTGCCTGGCACAAAGTTACCCAGGATGGACTTAGCCTCAATCCTTGGCATCCCATGTGGTTCCTGAGCCAGGAGCTATTTCTGGGTGCATAGCCAGGAGTAATCCCTGAGCGTCATCGGGTGTGGCCCCAAAACAAAAAATACCTACCAAAAAACAAACAAAAAATGTTAAGTTCTGAATCATTAATGACCAGTCACAATTAATCTCTCCCAACCAGTGCCAACTGTATAGATTTAAATACTAAAGAAGAAAATAGGCTTTCAACTCTTTTAAAAGGGCATAATACGACATTCTGCATCATTTTTTCAAAATATTAAAATTTAAAGTCTAAAATGTAAAACTAGATAGCCTTAAGTGGCAAGTTAATCATTTTATTAATCATGGATATGGTATTATATTATTCTTTTAATTAAATAGAAAAAAATTTATAGAAACTGGAAAGTCAGTTCAAGAACACCTTCAATATCTCGATCCTGAAGGTATTAATATGTACAATGCATTCTCTTTACATCTATCTTAGTGGTATTCTTTTACACCATACCTAAATTGTAACAGGGCTTTGCAATACAAAATACAACCTTGAGACCAGTACAACTCAAAATAAATCAAGCATCTAATATAAAAAGCTTCATTAGATGAAGCCAGAGATATTACAGAGGGTAGGGCTGACTTTCACATAGCCAACTCAGTTTTGATGCATGGCATCCTGTATGCTCCTCCAATCACCCAGGAGTAATTTCCGAGTATACCTAAGAATGGCTGGGTATAGTCAAAAAATAAACAAAATAAAACAAGTAAGACAGAACAACTTAATCAGAATAGCCTTTGAAAACTAACTAAACTCTGAAGAAACTTTCATCGTTTTAAAAGATGATCTTCTGGGGCCAAAGCAGTAGCACATCCATGAGCGCTTGCCTTGCATGTGGCTGACCTAGGACGGATCATGATTTGATCCCCCAGCATCCCATATGGTTCCCCAAGCCAGGAGCAATTTATGAGCACATAGCCAGGAGTAATCCTTGAACATCACTGAGTGTGGCCCAAAAACCAAAAAAAAAAAAAAAAAAAAAAAGACAATCTTCTGCCTCATTCTGGAGAGAACTCAGAACCTCCCCCAAATACATTAAATCAGTGATAAAAGGGGAGAAATTGCCACAGTTCCCTCAGAAATTTAAACTATCAGGAGTGGTTACTCTGAGTAACTTCATACTGTTAGTTTGGAAAACCTAGAAGAAAATAGACATATTCTTAGATTCATGTAACCTCCCAAATCTGATTTAAAGTTAAATGTAAGAAATAAATTCCCTATTTATAAGAAAAAAAATAAAAATCCCATTTACAGACCAATCACAAGCAAGGAATGTGAAATAGCAATTAAAACTCTCCCCCAGAACAAAAGCCCTGGGCTATATGAATTTGCAATAAAATATGCATAATTAAACTTCATACTCATTAAACAAATGTTTAATGATTCTTTCAATAAAACTGTAATTGTGGCTAACATATAAAAATTCCTCCAATACTAGTATGTTTTGTAAAAAATTAATTGCAGGTTATTCAGTTTTAAAATCGGTATTTTCCCTATTATCCTGCAATATAAATTCATTTCTGTTTATTCCTAATTTCCCTGTTTTCATTATAATGGCTCTCTTTTGCATTTAAGTTGCATGAGTAAGGTCTCCTAATATATTTTACCTGATAGCAATCTGATGAAATTTTGAAGATTACACTGAAGAAAGTGAAATACAAATATTCCAGGTAGAGCTATTATCAAATAGCTTGTTCATATTCTAATACTGCAAGCTTGATTGGAAATAAACTAATGACTAATTAGAACGACTAAAGTAGCCAGAGAGCTATTTGATTTACAGTCTTTTGTGTTGCTCTTCTTGCCAGAATAAAAACAGATCAAGGGCTGAAGCGATAGCACAGTAATAGTTTCCCTTGCACGCGGCTGACCCAGGAAGGACCTGGGTTCAATCCCCGGTGTCCCATATGGTCCCCCAAGTCAGGAGTAATTTCTGAGCACATAGTCAGGAGTAACCCCTAAGCGTCACCTGGTGTGGCCCAAAAAACAAAACAACATACACACACATCAGTCCTACAGCTCAAAAGTACTAACAATCTGGGGCTGGAGTGATAACACAGCAGGTAGAACATTTGCTCTGCGCATGGCCAAATGGGGTCTGATCTCTTGATCCCGGGCATCCCATATGGTCTCTGGTGCCAGGAGTGATTTCTGTGCGCAGTCAGGGGTAACCCCTGAATGCCACAGGGTGAGACCCCAGAAACAAACACAATAAACAAAAGTACTATTTAGTACAAGCAACTACACCTCATAGCATAAATCAATTTAAATGTACAGAGACAGTTTGAAAATGTTTAAATGGGTTGGAGAGATAGTACAGTGGGTAGGATGCCTGCCTTGCTCATTGCTGACTGGGGTTTGATTGTCCCCTGAGCACCACCAGTAGTAATTCCTGTAGGTAGAGCAAGAATTACTTATTCTTTAAGCACTATCCTGTGTAGCACAAAAAGAAAGAAAAGGTTAAAAAGAGAGAGGGGCTGGAGCGATACCATAAGGCATTTGCCTTGCACATAACCAACACAGGATGGACGGCAGTTCTTATCCTGGCATCCCATATGGTCCCAGAGCCCTGCAGGGGTGATTTCTGGGCACAGAGCCAGGAGTAACCCTTGAGTGCCACCAGGTATGACCCAAAAACAAAAAGCAAAAAGCAAAAAACAAAAAAAAAAAAAAAAGAGAGAGAGAAATTAATGAAAAACTAGGTTTGGTCTTAATTTCTGAGGCAGGGAAAACAATATCAAAGAGATCCTTTATACCTAAAGCATTGAAAGTTGCAATGTGCTCCCACATATCTTCTTGCTGGCTAGAGTGTGGCTGCCAGAGCAGGGCATCGACATCATGGCGCAAACAGAAACAAGGCATTTCTTTAGGATCCACAACAACAGAGAAGAGGTACTGGTTGCTTCCAAGATTCACCTAGAATTAAAAATGACAAAATGATGTTCACTCACAACAAACTAGTCAGTGATAAATGAGACACAGACACCCGTTACTCTTATCTCAGTCAAGAACAAGACTATTGTTATGTTCCTTATGAAGTTAAGGAAAATGATACAAAGGGTTGAAAGCAATTTGCCTAAGGTCAATCTGGTATTAAGAGATGGGTTGAAAGAAATGAGTCTATGTTCTTATCTATGTTATACTACTTTCCAACTTTAAAATAGGATATAAAGCTCAATGCATGGTACAAAGGATGGACTGTCCAAGCAGATTATTTCTCAAACCACAGAATAAAATATGAAATTTTTTAAAAATGCAAATTAAATAAAAATGCTAATTGTAGAAGCAGGAGCAATGGTGCAGGGGTAGGGCATCTGTCTTGATTGTGGCTGACCCAGGACGGAGCTGGGTTCAATTTCCAGCATCCCATATGGTCCCTCTAGCCAGGAGTGATTTCTGAGCGCATAGCCCAGGAGTAACCCCTGAGCGTAACCTGGTGTGACCCAAAAATAGAAAATAAATGCTAATTGTAATAATAATAATAATTATCAAGGACAGGATTTATTGGTACAGTCCTCTTTACCTAGTATTTAGTTATTTTGTTATTAATCTCAATGATCCACAAAACGTTGTTATCTTCATTTCCTCAGTGAAAACAGACTCAAAGAGCTTAAGGATTGTGTTAAGGCAACACAGCAAAATCACCATGCTAAGAGGCAAACTCAGTTAAGTCTGTTTACAAATTATTTACTTTGGTATCCTATTGAACTTAATTAGAGTGAGTATTGAATGTTGAGAATGTAAAGTATAAGTCGAGACTGTTTATTATGTTAATAACTGGTACTGTAATATTTATGTCTAAGGACACTCAATAAAAAATCAAGGTCAAGACTCATAACTGTATTCTAACCTCTAGAATGCTATTTTTCATGGGCACTAATTGCAATGTTATTCTTTATTAGATGTTAACACCAAAGATAAAAATGAGAAATGGACTAAATAGTAACCCGAAGTATCTCGAGTGAAGACAGCATAAAATAGGCAGAGTACTTGATAGCTGCTGAACTGATTTCATGAGTTCAGGTTTGACTGGAGGTACATTAAAATAAGTTTGGGTGGGGAGCTGACCTATGTCCAAAAGGGAAACCTGCAAAGAGGCTCTTCGAGCAAAGTATCAGAGATAAAGCTGTGCCAGGGCAGGCTACTTAGTCCCAGAAACTATGAAAACTGATTTCTACTCAGCTCCCCATCCCCAAATGCCAGCAGGCAGAGCTTCAAAGTAGGGTCAGTGCTAGTCCACAGAAGAGAGGAAATGAGCAGTTACACTCATCACAGATGATTTCTTCATTCTCTTGGCTCTAGATAAAAAGCACCAGAGTGAGGACAACTTTCAAAATTACCACAGACTGGTAAGAGGCAAACAAACAGCAGTCACCAGAGGGGAGAGAGTAAATGGTCAAAAGGATCTATTATATGATGACGAATGAAAACCAGAAGGTGTATACAATGCAATAAGCATAGATGTTGATTTAATATGCTCTATAAGAGAAACCTATATAAAGGTATGAGCCAAAAGAAAGGAAGAAAAGGACTGAAATAGGTATTTTACAGATTTAGTCAAGTTCTAGGTTCCTTATAAGAACTTTCAATAAAAGGTATTTATTATATGTTTGGGATTTTGTGGATATTTTTGGTGGGAGGAGTGGAGGAGCAGAGGAGATATAACAACTTCCTGGAAATCATTAAAACCTACATAATAAAGCCTACACAAAAAAGGATGGACTCTAGACTTAGAGGCAATATTGCTGTAATCTTTGCGAGAGCCTGAAAGAACACTCAAAGAATCTACTTTTCCTGGGAAGGTTAATTAGACACATTTCCCCCAGAATGTTAAGGAAAAAAAAGAAAATTAAAGAAAACCAAAAAATTCTACTAGATGAGGTGATAAGACTTACCACTTTCCTAATCTGTTATGCGGTGGAACTATTTACTTTGTTATACATTTCTTGGAACTGTGAGAGAAAAGGCAAAATATCCCATAATTGGTCCCCAATAGTCTCATTCTACTTCTTCATTATAAAAATTAGTCCAAAAACAAAACGACAATGAAAAAGATCAATCTCATTGATACAGAAAAGACCAAATTTTAGGGAACTAAGAGATTAACAATGTGAAGAAAGTTGGGGGAATGGAGAGGGTCACCCAACACATTCAGGGATTCTTACACTTTCAGAGTTTCTAGAGGACCCCAGGTCAGGGTGATCAAACTGGAGAAACTTACATACAAATCATGCAGTCCAGTTAATTGAACCAATATTCTTTTTTTTTTTTTTTTTTTTTTTTTAGTGAAGCAACATAGATTTTATTGAACAAAACTTACTTAGAAAGATGAGAGGGGAGAGGAAGTAAGTGTTGAAGAGAAAACAGATATATTCAGAGTGGAAAAAAGCAAAGACAGAGACAAGCAAGGGGGATATATATCCAAGGGAAAACATGAGCTTGAAGAGAAAGCAATATAGTTTTATATTTTCTACAAAATTGAAGAACCTAGAATAAATGATAAACTCTTGAACTGTAGTCTTCCAAAACTGAATCAAGAGGAAACACACAAACAGGCCAATTAAAATGTCAATCAAAGGTCTGCCCCAAACAAGAGCTCAGGCCCAGGCGGGTTTAGTAGTGTTTAGTAGTTTAATAGTGGATTTAGTAATGTCTTCTTTTAAATCTTCAAAAAAGGGCCGGAGAGATAGCATGGAGGTAAAGGTATTTACCTTGCATGCAGAAGGTCGATGGTTCAAATCCCGGCACCCCATATGGTCCCCTGAGCCTGCCTGGGGTGATGTCTGAGCATAGAGCCCGGAGTAACCCCTGAGAGCTGGCAGGTGTGACCCAAAAACCAAAAACCAAAAAATAATAATAATAGTAATAATAATAATAATAATAAATAAATCTTAAAAAAAAAAGTTCTTGCACTTTTCAGGCTCTTTCTGAAAGTTCAAGAATAAACCAATATTCTTTTTTTTTTAATATAAATTTTTATTTTGATCATAGTGGCTTACATATTGTTGACAATAATATTTTAGGTACATATTTACATAAAATCAGGGGGATTCCCATCGCCAAATTGTCCTCCCTACACCCCCATTTCTGTCCTACCTCCCTTTTCCTTTTCCCTCACCCCAGGGCAGGTAGAATATGTGGTCTCCTCTGTAACTAACCCACTACTTAGTAGACTTGCACCTGTTTGGTCTTGATGCCTCCCTTATTTCCCCCTCTAACTGGAGTCAGGACTAGCTAGTTCAAGTTGCATGGTTTTGTTTGAAGGAGAGAAAAGTAATAAACTGGGATAAGAGTTTAATACCCCAAAATTGGGCGGAGTCCCTCTAAAGGCTCTCATCATCAATTTGGGAGATGGAGAAAAAGAAGGTGAAACACTCCACTGGTACCAAAAGAAGTGTCAAATATCCAGTGAGGGCTCCAGCTATATCGATAAGCACCACACAGAGCCAACAAAACAAACAAACAAACAGGAAAAAAAACAAAAACAAAAACAGACAAACAAAAATCACGCCATGGTCTTGAATTGAGAAACATGGCATAGCACATAACGAAAGAGAAGAGAGGAAGAGAAAAAAAAAAAAAAGAAAAAAAAAAGTATAATTGGGGACTACACTTTCAATAATTACACCCAGAGAATTCGACCAAAATAGATTGGTAAATCAAAAATAGTAATAACAATAATAAATGAAGGTAATATATATATTTATATAAAAAGTAACCAAGGTTTTGCGCTTTTTGTATTTTTGTTTTTTCCCTTCTGCCCTGGCACAGTAAATATTGGGGTCATTCGAAAAAGAATTCACTTGGCCTAAGAGATATGGGGTTTCTCCGTCCTTGGAGCATACTGTCATGGGATCAACTCTAGACTTTGCTCAGGATCCTTTACTTTCTCGTTGGTTTTTTTTTTTTTTTTGGTGTGTGGAGGACTTCTGCTCTGTGTTTAGAGGTCTCAGTATCTGCACAGATCCTGGGGTGGGACTTATGATGAAGTCAGTCTTTGTGGTTCTAGAGGTTCTGTTACCTCAGTGTCATTTTAGTCCATCTTCTGTGGTTGGTGATCTTGGTCTTTGCACTGAACCTAGGGTGGCGCCTAGGATAGTGTCTTACTTTGTGCTTCCAAAAAGCCCCATTCTGTTACTATTGTCTCTGCCACACCTTTGGGACTGGGGATCATGATTATTGTGCAGGTCATAGTTCAAACCCTAAACTAGGGCTTTTTTATTGGGCCCGAGATGTATACAGTCTGGTCGTGGATCTAGCAGCCAGTCATCTGTAAATCCCAATCTTGGTTTTTGGACCTACCAAAGGGTGGCGAGACTTCTGTTTTTGTCTTGTCGTTAGTTGATAAGGTAGGCTAATCTGCTCTAAGGTCAAGCTGTTCGCATTTTCCTCGTTGTCAGGATATCATGTTAGAGCTGGGCCTTGTTGTTGGTCTCATCGTATTAAGGCCGTCCCGGATGGAGTTTGTTTCCTGGAGTTGTTGTGAAGAGCTGTGCCGTTTCTATGTCGGGGATCAAGGGTTCAAGGCTGGATGAATGGTATCTAATCACCAGAGGTCTAATTTGATTCCACATGACATATTTTCAAGGCAGGAGATATCCCTATATTTTAAACAACTATGAGTTCCCATCTCTAGTAGATAAGAGCTCTTTTTTTTTTATATGTAATATTTCCCCTTTACTTAGTGTGCCTTTGCAGAGGGAAGTGGTGTTACATTATAATGTCTGTGTATTCGTGGGTGGACTGATGGGGTAACAGACACAGGTCACGTATCAAAAAACGAAGAGAGAAAAAAGAAAAAAAAAGAAAAAAAAAGGGGGGGGAATTAAAAATGTATGTGCTCACAAATATATATGTAGGATGAACATTCAAAAAAAAGATAAATAAATTAAAAAAAAAAAAGAAATAAAGTGAGTTAGCAAAATTTTTAAGGGGCCAAAGTGGTGCAAAAGATTACCTTACATTTGGGGGAGGGTAGGTTAAGAGGTGGTGTATTACAGGTCTTATGCCTATGTTGGAAGTACAGTTTTCCCCATTGTCTTTTGAGTTTTTCTTGTGGTGTGTGGGTTCCCAGGCATCTTCCTAACCCACCCCCTGCCCTTCTTCAGATTGGTAAAAATTTGTGGCAGGGAGGTCTTGGAAGAGTTCTTGCATTGGGGAAACTTTTGGATCTAGGCCCGGTTTCAAGGAGTAGTCCGCGTTAGGGGGAGATGGCAGGGAGGGCCTCGCAGTGTGAGTCCACAGGGGGGTTGGCTGTCTTTTCTTTCAGGAGACGAGGTGTGGGTTTATCTGGGTGTCCTCTCGCCTGGGAGCTGGGTACTGGTTCGTTGGGTAGGGGGTCGATCTTGATGCCTAATAGAATAAGGACTGGGGGTGAAGAGTTTTAATATGGTGGGAGATCTGGATGGGATTGAGGGGTGAAGGGATAGTTGGATTTCCGGAGGGGGGAAAGGGGAAGGTATATGGGAAGGGTTTGAAGGGAGAGAAAAGAGAAAATAACTTCGAGAGAAAAGGGGGAGAGAAAGGGAAAAAAGTAATGCGCAGAATAGAAAAAAAAAGTAGTGAGAAGAGAGGAGAAAATGGCAAGGGAATGCTGGTTTGATTGAATGTGTTCGAAGAATAGAGCCTGTAGTTTAAGTCTGTACGTCTCAGGTACTGCTTCAGTGGTCTGACTGGTCTCATGCTTCAATTCCTAAATGAAGGTATTACCTAGAGATAAAGTGTATGTTAAAGAGTTTTCTTGTGGCCATCTCGTAGTGCAAGCAAGGTATGGTATCCCGTGTGGTATCACGAGTTGCCACCTTAGTTTGTTCGCCCTTTGTATCCAAGGGCACCTGTGGACAGAAAAGCTAAGAGGTTATTTAAAGTATAGTAAGATAAAGGCATTAAAAGGTAATGTTATGGTATGTTGCCATTGCAGTCCGTGATTTCCCTTGGTGTTCTATACTTGTGTTCCTGTATGCGTACTCTAAGGGGTTATTGTGGACCTTTGTTGTAGAAGTCTGATTACATACCTGTTCTCTCTATGCTGCCGTTTCTGTTGTTGCTGTTTTCTTTGTGGTATAATGTGTAGTCAAGAGTTTGCTTTGTTCCTTTTTCATGTATTTTGGAAACTGTTCCCATATCTATGTTGACTATTACGGTGTTCGGAGTTTCTAACCTGTTGATCCCTGTTATTTGATTGTTAGGTATTAGTTGTGTATAAAATATGTGTTCTAGGTTTTTCAGAATAGTGCTACCATTCTGTGTTTATCTTTTGTCTTCTGACTTACTTCGTTTAACATAACATGATCTAGGTCCATCCACGTTGCTGCAAAGTCTGTGATTGTATCATTTCTGACTGCCATGTAATATTCCATTGTGTATATGTACCATATCTTAATGATCCATTCATCTGTTGTTGGACATCGAGGTTGGTTCCAAGATTTGGCTATTATACTGAGTGCTGCAATAAATAGTGGGGTGCATACATATTTTGGAATGAATGTCCTTCCATCCTGGGGGTATATGCCTAGAAGAGCAATTGCTGGGTCAAATGGCAGCTCAATTCTGAGTTCTTTGAGCACTCTCCAGACTTTTCTCCATAGGTGTTGGACTAGGGGGCATTCCCACCAGCAGTGGATGAGAGTTCCTTTCATACCGCATCCCCGCCAACAAAGGTTGTTTCCATTATTTTTTATGTGAGCCATCCTCACTGGTGTAAGGTGGTATCTCATTGTTGTCTTGATTTGGATCTCCCTGATGATGAGTGAAGGTGAGCATGTTTTCATGTGTTTGTTGGCCATCCTTCTGTCTTCCTCAGAGAAGTGTCTATTCATTTCATCTCCCCATTTTTTTTATGGCTTTATTTGGCTTTGAGGGGCTCAGCTTTCTGAGTGCTTTGTATGTTCTAGATATCAGCCCTTTATCTGATATGTCAAGTGAAAAGATTTTTTCCCATTCTGTTAGCTGTCTTCTTGCATTAAGTAGGGTTTCTTTTGCCATGCAGAAGCTTTTTAGTTTAATATAGTCCCAGTTGTTTATATTTGATGCTAACGTTCTTGCCATTGGTGCTCCGTTCTCAAAGACCTTTTTGATATATAGGTCTTCGAGTGTTCTGCCTATTTTATTCTCGATAAACTTTATAGATTCAGGTCTGATTTCAAGGTCTTTGATCCATTTTGAGTTTACTTTTGTATAAGGAGTGAGATATGGGTCAATTTTCACTTTCGTACATGTGGTTTTCCAGTTGTACCAACACCATTTGTTGAATAGGCTTTCTTTGTACCATTTCAGGTTCTTGCCTCTTTTATCAAATATTAGTTGGCTGTATATCTGGGGGTTTATGTCTGGGAATTCTGTTCTGATCCACTGGTCTGAGGTCCTGTCTCTGTTCCAGTACCATGCTGTTTTAATTACTATGGCTTTATAGTATAGTTTCACGTTAGGTAAGGAGATGCCTCCCAGCTTCTTGTTTTTCAGTATGTGTTTGGCTATCCTGGGTCTTTTGTGGTTCCAGATGAATTTTGTGATTGATTGTTCTATTTCTTTAAAGAATTGTGTCTGGATTTGGATAGGGATTGCATTAAATCTATATAGAAGTTTGGGTAAGATAGTCATTTTGACTATGTTAATTCTACCTATCCATGAGGCTAGGATGTTCTTCCATTTCTTTAGATCGTCGTCAATTTCTTTCTGAAGAGTTTTGAAGTTTCCCTGGTATAGGTCTTTCACTTCTCTTGTAAGGTTGATTCCTAGATACTTGATATTTTTTGATACTATCTTAAATGGGATTGTATTTTTAATCTCTCTCTCCTCAACTTCATTGTTTGTATATAGAAACGCTACTGTCTTTTGTGTATTGACTTTGTATCCAGCCACTTTGCTGTATTGGTTGTTTCTAGGAGTTTTACTGTAGACTCTTTAGGGTTTTTGATGTATATCATCATATCGTCAGCAAATAGAGCTAGCTTGTGTTCATCTTTCCCTACTTGAATTCCTTTGATTCCCTTCTCTTGTCGGATTGCTATTGCTAGGACTTCTAAGGTTATATTGAATAAGAGTGGAGAGAGTGGACAGCCTTGCCTAGTTCCTGACCTTAGGGGGAATGCTTCTAGTTTCTCACCATTAAGTATAATGTTGGCTGTAGGCTTTTCATAAATAGCCGTAACTATCTTGAGGAAGGTTCCTTCTAACCCTATTTTGCTGAGTGTCTTTAACATGAAAGGATGTTGGATTTTGTCAAACGCCTTCACGGCATCGATTGATATGATCATGTGGTTTTTGTCTTTCATGTTGTTGATGTGATGTATCATGTTGATTGATTTGCGTATGTTGAACCAACCTTGCATTCCTGGTATGAATCCCATTTGGTCGTGATGTATGATCTTTTTGATGAAGTGTTGGATTCGGTTTGCTAAGATTTTGTTGAGTATCTTTGCATCTATGTTCATTAGTGAGATTGGTCTGTAGTTTTCTTTTTTGGTGGTGTCTTTGCCTTCTTTGGGAATGAGTGTGATATTAGCCTCATAAAAGGAGTTGGGGAGGATTCCTGTTTTTTCTATGGTTTGGAAAAGCCTATGGAGCAGTGGTAATAGGTCTTCTTGAAATGCTTGATAGAATTCACCTGTAAATCCATCTGGGCCTGGGCTTTTGTTCTTAGGGAGTTTTTTAATTACCTCTTCAATTTCCTCTGAAGTGATTGGTCTGTTTAGACTTTCTAGATCTTCCTTGTCCAGTCTTGGAAGAGGGTGCTTGTCCAAGAATCTGTCGATTTCTACTGGGTTCTCTAGCCTAGTTGAGTATAGTTGTTCATAATATGATCTCATGATATGTTGTATTTCTTGGGGTTCTGTTGTAATCTCTCCCCTTTCATTTGTGATCCTATTGATTTGGGTGTTTTCCCTCTTTTTTTTGGTGAGTCTTGCCAATGGTTTGTCTATCTTGTTTATTTTTTCGAAAAACCAACTCCTGGTCTCATTGATTTTTTGTATTGTTTTCTTAGTTTCGATGTTGTTTATTTCTGCTCTGGTTTTTATTATTTCTTGCTTTCTGGTTGTGGTTGGATTTCTCTGTTGCTGTTGTTCCAATTCTTTGAGGTGATCTTTTAAACTGTTGGTTTTGTTGTTTTTCTGTTTCTTGACATATGCCTGTATTGCTATGAGTTTCCCTCTAATTACTGCTTTTGCTGTGTCCCATAAATTTTGACATGTTGTCTCTTCATTGTCATATGTCTCAAGGAATCTTTTTATTTCTTCCTTGAGTTGTTCTTTGATCCAGCTGTTGTTAAGCAGCATGTTGTTTAGTCTCCAGGTATTAGTTTTCCTCCATTGCTTCTTCTTGACATCAATTTTAAGGTCTGTTGCATAGTGATCTGAAATGGTACTTCTAATTATCCTTACCTTTGTGGTCTTACATAGGTTGGCTTTATATCCTAAGACATGGTCTATTCTGGAGAAGGTTCCATGTGGGTTTGAGAAGAATGTGTATTCTGCTTTCTGGGGATGAAGGGATCTATAGTTTCTCCAGGTTTACCAGTAGTTGCCTCACATATTTTGGTGACTCTACATTAGGTGCATAGATATTGACCAGGGTTAGTGTTTCTTGATCTAATGTTCCCCTGATCAGTAAGTAGTGACCCTCTTTGTCTCTGATCACTTTCTTGAGGTTGAATACAATTTGGTCTGATATAAGAATGGCTGTCCCTGCTCTTTTTTGTTTTCCATTGGCCTGAATAATTACTTTCCATCCTTTTATTCTAAGCCTGTGCTTATCCTGTAACTGTAGGTGTGTTTCGTGCAGACAGCAGAAGTCCGGTTTATTTTTCCTAACCCAGTTCTCTACTATGTGTCTTTTAATTGGAGAGTTTAGTCCGTTGACATTTAGGGAAATTATTGATAGAGAGGACTGTTGTGCAGTTGTATTGTGTGGAGTGGTTGTTGTTACAATCAGGGGTTTGGATTGTGTAATTCGTCTCTGAGTAAGTCGCTTAGGGTCGGTTTAGTTTGCACAAATAGTTCAAGTTCGTTCATGTTTGAGAATGATTTTAGTCTGCCTTCCCATATGATAGTTTTGCTGGGTATTGGACCCTGGGTTGGAAATTTCTTTCATTCAGTCGTTTAAATATGTCATTCCACTGTCTTCTTGCTTGAATTATTTCAAATGGGAGATCTGGTTTGATTCTTATGTCCTTTCCTTTGTACTTGAGGTTTTTTTTCTCCCTTATTGCTTTCAGGAGTTCCTCTTTCTCTTTGTTTTTTGCCATTTGGATTATTATGTGTCTTGGTGTGGGTTTATTAGGGTCTATTTTATTAGGGACTCTCTTGACTTCTTGGATTTGTCCTGAATTGTCTTTCCAGAGGGTGGGAAAGTTCTCTGTTATTATCTCCCTGACTACCTGTTCTTCCCCCTTCCCTATTTCCTCCCCTTCTGGTATACCCACAATCCTTAGATTGTTTCTTTTGTCCTTGTTCATTAGATATTGGATTTTTCCTTCCAGTGCTTTGCCTTTTATTTCTTTGTTGGTTTCTTGATCATTTTTTGATTGCAGTTTTCCTTCGAGTTCTTCGATGTGCTTCTCCAACTCTGTGTTTCTGCTTGTAAGGCTTGTTACCTTATCTTTTAATTCCTTCACTTCTTTTTGTATGGAATCTCTCATGTTCTTTGACATTTCTTCTTTAATTTGGCTGATTCGTTCGTCCAGGGATTTCTTATACTCGGTTGCTAGGGTTTCTTTCAATTCTTTTATTAATTCTTGCATTTCCTTCCTCATGACAGCTTTTAGATCTTCTTCCCGTGGATCTGTGCGTTTTGGTGGACTTGGAAATTTGATAGAGTTTGTCATGGAGTCTCCAGTTATTAGAGATCTTTTTGCTTTACGCATTGTTCTTTGTATTTAATGGTGTATTTTGGAGTGCTGTGGCTTCTAATTTTGGCCTGCTTTGGTCCCCTTCCTGACGGTGTTTCTAGAGGGGCCTGTTGGGTGAGTTTGTTGAGCCTAGCCCTTTCTCCTCCCCTTTGCTACCTAGCGTTCAGCCTTCCTGCTGTGGGTCTTTTCCCTTATCTGCTCCTTATTTCTGTCAGCGGTGCAGTTCCACTCCTGGCCACAATGGTTACTGGCGCTGTTGAGCCTAGCTCTCAGTCCCCCCTCCTTTCTCTGGGAGTCAATGGAACTCCGCCCCCTCCACGCCTCCCTTGAAGGGTTCCCTCAGTCCAACCCTTCAGGCTCTGTCCTCACCCTTGGGGAGTCCCTGGTCCACTCCAGGGTCCAGGGGGGTGGACTGCTCTAGTTCACCTGCGAGTCCAGATGGCTGGCCCTATCTCTCCCGTCTGTTCGGGTCGCTCAACTTGCCTTTCTAGTCACCCACCTGGGGGAAGGGAGTCACTCAACCCTCTCCGGCTGGCACGCAGGGGTCCCTGGGGGAAGGGTCCGTCCCAAATGCCGCGCGCAAAGAGACAGAAATTCCCTCACTCACTCCTCCAGCTGGCCCGCCAGGGTCCCTGGGGAAAGGGTCCGACCCAAACGCCGCGCGCAAAGAGACAGAAATTCCCTCACTCACTCCTCCAGCTGGCCCGCCAGGGTCCCTGGGGAAAGGGTCCGACCCAGACACCGGCGCAAAGAGACAGAAATTCCCTCACTCACTCCTCCAGCCGGCCCACCGGGGTCCCTGGGGAAAGGGTCCGACCCAGACACCGGCGCAAAGAGACAGAAATTCCCTCACTCACTCCTCCAGCCGGCCCACCGGGGTCCCTGGGGAAAGGGTCCGACCCAGACACCGGCGCAAAGAGACAGAAATTCCCTCACTCACTCCTCCAGCCGGCCCGTCGGGGTCCCTGGGGAAAGGGTCCGACCCAGACACCGGCGCAAAGAGACAGAAATTCCCTCCCTCACTCCTCCAGCCGGCCCACCGGGGTCCCTGGGGAAAGGGTCCGACCCAAACACCGGCGCAAAGAGACAGAAATTCCCTCCCTCACTCCTCCAGCCGGCCCGCCGGGGTCCCTGGGGAAAGGGTCCGACCCAAACACCGGCGCAAAGAGACAGAAATTCCCTCACTCACTCCTCCAGCCGGCCCGCCAAAGGGTCCGACCCAAACACCGGCGCAAAGAGCAAAACCAATATTCTTAATCAAAGGCTATATGGGTCCTGTTGATTCTAAGATACTACAAAGGAAAAATGGGCAAAAACCCTGCATAAACTGGGGACTATAGCACAAAATCATAAGGTCAACCAGAAAGGATTGACTGAGTCAATCTCCCTTGGCCTTTGATAAAATTTTAAGAATCAGGAGATAAGAAACATAACTATTTTCTCCCAGAATAGAAGAAAATAATCAAACTGGAGATTATCTCAATTTGATCCATAATAGATAAAAGTAGTAACTGATAACTTCTATTCCACTCTAGTGTCCTATTAAAAAAACTAATAAACTGAATACATGTCTTTTTTACTACATTTTATGACTTTAACAATTTCCTGTTCTCATGGATTGTATAAATCACAAATATGATTTTCAGCTGATTCTAACTTTTTTTTAATAGCAAAATGTAATTTCTTGGATCAGGCATTTTTTAAGAATAATTTAATATTAAAGTAGCCTATATCGACAAGTCATTACTAAGGT
Organism: Suncus etruscus; assembly: GCF_024139225.1. Classification (NCBI taxonomy): domain Eukaryota; kingdom Metazoa; phylum Chordata; class Mammalia; order Eulipotyphla; family Soricidae; genus Suncus; species Suncus etruscus. Next base: position 143,505,642 of record NC_064852.1, on the reverse strand, counting down.
CTATATTTAATTTAATTACTAAGTAGCCTATATAAATAATTCATTACTAAGGTCTATATTTAATAGAACCCCTAAGAGACTATTAATATGTGAAAAGTGATATGAAGCATTTTTTATACACATATTGGCCATCTGAACATTCACTTTAAGGAAACTTTTGTTCATCTCTTCTCAGTTTTTGATAGGGCTGGGCTGGGAGTTTTCTTCTTGTTAAGTTTATAGGCTTTCCATTTTTTACTAACGAACCATAATTTAGAATGTCATTTTAGGAGCTATAATAGTACCGCCTTCTTCTCCCCACCCACAAAAAAAAAAAAACAAAAGAGACACTTGTTTTAGATATCATGTGCTGTGGACAATTTCAGTTTCTCTTTGTACCATTAAGTTGGATTGATCAGTTGCTTAGTATTGGTAACTTTAGAATATTGGAATACTTTGGTTGAGAACATACAGCCTCAATTATGAATAAGTTTGAAATCACAGAACTTTAATAAAATAAAATTAAGATCAGAAAAGGCGGGTTAAGAGGCAGTGAACTAGACAATACTGCAAATACTAAGAATGAGAACAGTATGTATCAAATGTCCCAAAGTGTGTGTGTGTGGGGGGTAGTTTTTAAATCTTTTGGGCCTTTAATAAAAGAATTTTCCAAGATTTAACAGGTCATAGTAGTTAGATTAAAACAATTTTTTTAAGGGCCAACAATAAAACACATTTAAACAAAATCCTGTAACTTATAGAGAACCCTTAGTAAGGATCTTAAAATATTCAAAGGGCAAAGATGCAGTGAAGCAGGCCATCAGTACCAATGCTAAAATGAGAAAATAAAATAGAAAGCAATTTGTCAGAGCTCAAGTGTATGGTACATTAATTTAACTTCTGTAATTCTGCTAATGAGCATCCAAAGTCTAGAAACCAGTGCTTCGTATTTCTAAAAACAAAAAATGGCTTTATGCAAAAACAGCAATGGCATCATCACCAATGATGCAATTTTAGGAAGTGATTAAAGATGCATGTATAGAGCAAACATTAAACACAAATACCAAAGTCAAAACCAACCATTAAACCAGAGACTGAAATAACAAGAAGGGCCTTTGGTCACAATGCCGAATGAAAAAAGATGTAAAGTTAAGTTATAGGGCAGGTTCACAACTGGATATTAAATATTCTACATAGGAAAAACACCAAAGGAAAGGTATCCATAGGCAGAAGGGTTAAAACTTTACACCATTATTTGTTGATGACGGTGAAATAAAAAAACAAACCAAAAAAAAAAAAAACCACCATTATTTTGTGTGATGAAGTCATAGTGAATATCAACCAATCAAAATCAGCTTTGCAAAATAAGTTTTTGTCATAAAATGATCTCATTTGAATAAATTCCATCTAGTTCACAGTATTTTATGGGGAATAAGATCAAGAACTCACCACATGAGTAGTTTTTAATGTCCGACCATCAAATCTGCATAAACTGGAGCTCTCTTCAAAGAAAATATCACATTCTTCTAACTCTTGAGCATTACAAGGAGGTTTTTCTTTATCTGGATTGGGATTCTTAGACAAGGAAGAAAAAAAAAAGACATTTCTTACTTGAAATATTTAGATGAAAACAATAAAGAGAAACTAGATTTCTAAGGGTCAGGGAGATAGTACCAGTCATACACAGAGCCAATTTGAGTTCAATCCTCAGCACCCCAAAGAGTCCCCAGAAAATTGTCAGGAGTCATTTCAAAGTTAGTCAGGATTAAGTCCTGAGCAAGGCTGACTGTGACTCAAAACCTGAACCAAAAAAAGAAACAAACAAAAAACAAACAGCAAATTTCTACTCCAAGACCAATAAAACATCTAATAAAATAAAATAAAATTACAGAATAAGTAAACAGCAGTTATCAATATGTTCCATATGCGCAAAGATTTTGTAAAAACAAACATGAACTGGGCTCAAGCAATAGTTCAGGGCAGGTAAGGCTTTGCTTTGCATGTGGCCAAAGCAGATTTGGTCCCTGCTGGCATCCCATATGGTTCCCCCAAGCACCACCAGGAGTTGAGTGCAGAACAGGAGTAACACTTGGGTATGGCTGAGTGAGGCACAAAAACAAAAAAACCCAAAACAACCTGAACAACTAAGAGACATAAAAGGTATACAGATCTGAAACGGGGAGAAAAAAAAAATAGATGGAATTGAGAGCTGCTATGATCACTATAGGAGAACAGGGAGCTTGGAACACAACAATATCTAAAATGAAGCAAACAATAAAAACAATATCCCTCTTTGTGGTGAGCTTCCTGAGATGAGCTGGAACTTCCAGCTCTTTTCTCTTTTGTGTCTGAAAATTATTATTACAAGAATGAGTTTTTTTATTACAAGATGAGTTTAGTTAGAGAAATAACTACATTTTGAACTGTCCTAATAATGAGAATGTATGAGGGAAATTGAGAGCCTGTTTAGAGTACAGGCGGGGGTCGGGTGGGGAGGAGGGAGACTTGGGACATTGGTGATGGGAATGTGGCACTGGTGATGGGTGGTGTTCTTTACATGACTGAAACCCAAACACAGTCATGTATGTAATCAAGGTGTTTAAATAAAAAAAATTTTTTTCCTGTAAAAAAAAATATATATCCCAATGACTTCTGGGGCAATAACAAATGGTCTAACTATGAATACGTAGGAGTGATTAAGAATGCAAAGATACCTGGAAGGGGTTGGGGGTAGAGTACGTTTTCATCAAGTGCAAGGTTCTAAGTCTGATTCCCTTCACTGCCAAGACTGCTGGTCCCTGGCAAAACCGGGCCAGATTCTAGGTATAACCTAGTGTTCCCTAAGAACCTCTGGCCTGAACTAGAGTGAATTCCACCAGGAAACATATAATACTGTTTTATACATATACGTATTTTACAATGTACAAAAAAGTAGTGCTATACTTGATAAGAAATGTAAACCTGCAGATTTATATACAAGAGCTACAAATATACCCTAAATAATACAGTAAGTAACAAGACTGTTGAAAAGTAACCAGTGTTCAATCACACCCTGCTTTTACCAAAACAAGGCGTTCCCCAAATTTCTTTCCTTTTTACCATGTCCTTTGACTTGTAAAAGTCCAGCTGGATCTCACTGGACCCTCCCTGTTGAATTTGTATTGGTAGTATAAAGGGAGATTTCAGTTTGGAGGGCTCAGAGAGACCATAGGGCAAGAAGATAACTGATTCCATGATTCTCTCCAGACGTCTTGGTTTATTAATTCTTTGCGGTTATCCTGCTTCTAACACATTCATCAGGGTTGGAAATATGGTACGTGGGGTAATGTCAAAATGAAGTACCTATTTTTTGGTGGGGAGGGGAATGCTCCGTATCCAAGTCAAGCATCTACCCCACCTGTCCTGTCAATAAAGACCCCAAACGGTGATCAAATGGAGAAAAAACTTCCAGGGGTGGAAGCATCGTTTTTTTTCTGACAGAGGCCAGTTGGTTATTTATGTCATCATTCATGGGCTATAAGTACTGGCAGACAGACTTCAGCAGCTAATGAGAAATCAGAGTCTGCCCCATCACTTAGCAGGGCCACACCACATTATTTTGGCCTCATAAAACCCACAGACTGGCGGTTCCACACTCTTGACAAGAGGAGCAGACTTAAAGGACAGGACCCTGGGCCAATTCTGACTACTGAGAACAGTGTTGCAATGGACACAGGAGTGAAGATGCCTTTTCTGCACTGTTTCTGGGCCCCTAGGGTATAATCCCGGAAGCAGTATTGCTGAGTCATGTGAAAGTTCAATTTCAGGTTTTTTTTTTAATGTATACCCCCCATCACCAGTGCAACTTTCTGCCACCAATTCCCCCTATCTCCTTCCTCCCCCACACCTTGCCTGTCTTCCAGATAGGCATTCTATTTCTCTCACTCAATACCATTGACAAAATAGTTGTTAGTATAGTTATTTCTCTAACTGTACTCACCACTCTTTGTGGTAAGCTTCATATTGTGGCCGGTCCTTCCAGTTCTCATTTCTATTATCTCTGGGTATTATTAACATGCTATCTTTTATTTTTCTTAAATCCCACAGATAAGTGAGACTATTTTGTCTGTCTGTCTCTCTTCTCTCTCTCTCTCTCTCTGACTCATTTAACTCAGCATAATAGTTTCCATGTCTATCGATATATAGGAAAATTTCATGACTTCATCTAGTTTCTTGAGAAATGTCTGTATTATTTTCCAAAAAGGCTAGACCAGTTGACATACCCACTAGCAATGATATAGTTTCTTTCTCCTTGCATCTGTGCAAAAACTAGTTGCTCATTTTGTTCTTCTTGAAGTGTGTCAGTCTCTGTGGTTTGAGACAGCTCATTGAGAAAAGTACTGCCATAGAAGAAGGCTGGGGAAGGGGGTGAGAGAGTCCGTGAGTAGGTAACTGGGGACATTGGTGGAGGGAAGTGTAAATGAGTGAAGGGTAGGATACTGGAACATTATATGAATAAAATTGAATCAACAATAATTTTGTAACTATCTCATGGTGATTCAATTTTTTTAATTTAAAAGCATAGGAATTTAAAAATCATGTACACATAAATCATGGAAATGAGTAGTTGTTAGTAAGAATAATTTAAGTAAATGAAATAATTTGTGCATCTTAACAAACAAAAACCAGGACCAGTGGACTTCTTATCATAAACCAAATAAATACACAATAATTTCTGGTGTTTCACAAGGGAGAAAAATAAACCTATGTCAACACTAAATTAAATACTCATGGTTTTAAAAAAGAAAGGTGAATAATTTGTTAAAAGATGAATTTATCACAAGTAGAACCACACTACGTAAGTTATTTTAGGAAATTTTTTCAGTAAGAAAACTATTAATTTGAATTGATAGAAATGTGAAATGGAGAAAATAACGAACATATGGGTCATTGTAGAACCATTTCAACCCACATTTCTAAACTTTAAAAAAAAACTAAATGGTTAAGGGTAAGAGATATAAGGGGGAAAAATACAGCAAGAATAATTAATGAAGGGCTACAGTGGGTAGGACATTTGCCTTGCAAACAGCTAACCTAGGTTAGATCCCCGGAATCCCATATGGTGGTGCCCTGAGCCTGTCAAGAATGATTCTTGAGTATAGAGCCAGAAGTAACTCCTGAGCACTGTCTGGTATGGCCCCATAACATGACCAGAACAACAACAACAACAACAACAAAAACAAAGAAAAACAAACAGAATAATTAATGAGGGGATGGAGCAATAGTATAGTGAATAGGGCACTTGCCTTGCATGCAGCTGACCTGCATTTGATCACTTGAATACCATATGGGCCCCTGAGCCTGCCAGGAATGGTTTCTGAGAGCAGAGCCAAGAGTAACCTTTAAACAGTGACCCAGAAAACAAAAAATAAAAAGAAGAATCAATGAAGGCGGATGGGCAAGTACAATAGTAGAGCAGGTAGGGTGTTTGCTTGCCTTGCATAAGGCAGGATCATGTTTGATCCAGGGCATTCCAAACAGTTTCCAAGGAGTAGTTTCTGAGCAAATCATGAGGAGTAAGCCACAAGTATTGCTGATGTGGCCAAAAAACAAATACAAACATAAAAAGAGTATGAGATGAAAGAATAAAAATATATTGTGCAACTAGTAAATTACTCATGAGAATTTAATAAAATGACATGAGAATGTGAAACTCCATGCCTGGAGTTCTAAAGGATCTAGATCATATAAGCTGTTTATACCCCTGCCATCCAGTTGTGCTCACCTCTGCAGGTTAACTATCTAATAAAGTAATTCTGGTTACTGCAACAGCCTGAGAAGGAAATGACAGCTGATGAGTATGGGACACTTCAGCCAAAGAGATTTTATATGTGATGTCCAGAAGACACAGAAAAGAGTTCCCTCCCCTCCGCTTCCATCCCTTTCTTCCCCTTTTTAGCTATCTCCTTATTAAAGATGGTAGAGCAAAAACTAAAAATTCAGGATTTTCAAGGGAATCAGTATCTAATAACACAAGATTAAGGGTGGCAGAAAAGATACCTTGCAGTTTCTTTAGAACCACCTATAGATTTGCAAGTTACGTTAAAACAGAAAAAAGCCGGGACAAAAACATTAATAGTACAGCAGGTAGGACATTTGCCTTGCAGACCAGGGTTCAATCTCTGGCTTCCCATATGATACCCCAAGCACTGCAAAAAAGTATTTTCTGAGTAAAGAGCCAGATGTAAGCCCCAAACACTGCCACGTGTGGCCCAAAAACCCAAACCAAAACAAGCAAAAAGTATGGTATATTATGGAAAATGTGAAAAGCAAACCATTCAAGAGTTGGCTTTCCACCATACTCAACTACCCACAAAAAGCTGAAATCATGGCCTTCACAGGGAAGAAGTCAACCCAGTTGAGATTCTTGAAGTGTTTTATCCTATAAGAACAAATAAGGGGGCCAGAGAGATAGCATGGAGGTAGGGCTTGGATGCAGAAGGATGGTGGTTCAAATCCCGGCATCCCATATGTTCCACCCCCCCCCCCGCCCCCCCAGTCTGCCAGGAGCGATTTCTGAGTATAGAGCCAGGAGTAACCCCTGGCTGTGTGTGACCCTAAAACCAACAACAAAAACAAACAAACAAAAAGGAATAAATCAGCCCTTAAAAGAACTAAAACTCCATATCAGATCAATCTGTAATGAAATTAAAATAGGATTAAAAAAAACTGGGGGTCCAGCTAATGGAGTATTTAAACAGAAACATATGCTACTGAATGTTTTCATTACAAAAGAGGCCAAATCACTACAGACAATGTCTTGGATTGGACGATCTAGCTTGCCTGGAGCCTAGAGTTGGTCTTGTGCCAGGAAACTTCAGGGGTCGGGTCTCTTTGTATGTAGGCCAAGGTTATTTCTTTCCATGTCCCTCATATTTTGGTGGGCCTATGCAAACAACAATTGCCACTCTAACACCATTTTTACTGTGCTCCTTTGACTCTAATCCTTAAAAAGAACCCACTTAAAATTTGAGGTTAACTTAAGCTAAAATGCCTATATATGAAAATGTAAAAAAATACTATGCCTATAATGTTTAAGGAGTTACATAAGTTTTATGGCTTTAGATTGCCTTGTGTGCTGTTAAGAAATATTATAATGTGTTACAATCTGGGGACTTGAGGGACAAAGTAATTGTACATGGATTCTGTCTTATTTATCTTAATGTTCTTTGGCTGAAATTTTAAAGTTAAGATATCAGCAAGGGGACTTCTGAGAGTTATGTTATGGGTGATTGTCCTTCCACTGTAACTTTACCTTGTCCTCTTTCTTTGCATCCTTGTTCTCATAATTAGAAAAAAACAAAACAAAAACAAAACAAAACAAAAAAAACATAAGAGGCCAAACAATAATCATCTAAGCTTTCACCTTCAAAGCAGAATTACTTTTTTTTTTTTTTTTTTGGTTTTTGGTTTTTGGGTCACACTGAGAGTTCCTCAGGGGTTACTCCTGGCTCTGTGCTAAGAAATTGCTCTGGCAGACTCAAGAAACCATATGGAAAACCAGGAATGGAACCACCATCTGTCCTGGGTTGGTCACATGCAAGGCAAACAAACAGCCTATGGCTGTGCTATAGGTCCAGCCCCTGGAGTAGAATTACTTTAAAGAAAAAAATAAGATAATCTACAAAATAGCAGAAATGAATAAAAGCAAAAACTGAAAATATTTCAATAAAGTAATGCCTCAGGAGATGGAGTGTACCATCAGGTGTGGCCTTAAAACAATAAAATTCCTCAAATAATCATGTTAATGACATTAAATCCATAAATAAAAACTTGCATGCAGTGGACCAGGTTTAATCCTCTTCACTATACATGGTACCCAAGCCGCACCAAGAGAGATCCTTTGGCACAGAGCCAGGAGAAAAAGTCCTGAGCATATCAAGTGTGGCCTCAATACAAACAAAATGTCTTTTCTATGAGGCAGGGGAAATGCAGCACAAAACAAATCATACATTGTGAAATTAATCCCCACATGCCATGTTTCTACCTACAGGCGGACAGGTCTAATGTAGGTAGGATACCTGCAAAGGATGAATAAGCCAAGCCAGTCAGAAGGGTCATGGAGTTTGCCTTTTCGCCTTGTAATTTCTCTGTACTCCCAAGTCAAACGGACTTTACTCTATTTTCCATACTAATTCATAGGGAGAAGGAAGGTCCAGTGATCCATGTGGGGTTTTACATATCAAAGAGAAACATTTAAAGGAAAGAGGAAGATGGGGAACACCTTTGTTTTTGGTTAATAGCTGGGTGTCATCTTATAATGCACTAAGAGTGTTAAGGTGCAAACCCTGCATGTAGCCAAGCCAGTTTCAATACTTGGCACATGACCCCATAAGCATCACCAGGTATAGCCTAGATAGGCCCCCAAATCACTGGGAAGGGTCCCAACAACACCTGAGCACCACATGGAAATCCTCTACCCACCAGGAAAAAATTCTTTCCAAGAAAGTAAACCACAGAGTGTTTCACTGGAAAATTCCTAAAATCATGTAATAAAAAAACAACTCTAATGTATATAATTTCTTATAGAAATAAAGGAAGAAAGCAATCCCATACATTCATTTCATAAAGGTCTTAAGGACCAGATGGTAAAGGGGATTCAGGGGGCAGACAAACCACTCCATAGACCAAAACTCAAAAAATATTTGTAAACTAAGTTTATTAATATGTAAAAAAGGATTCTATATAATATATAACAATATATAATATGTTAAAAACCACTGGATTTATCTTGCAAGAGATGAAAATGCATTAAAATTATAGTCTTTCAAGATAATCAACACTTTAGAAAAGTTATGATAAAAATTATTATAATTATACCTATTATACTTAATAGTGAAATATACCTTTTCACTACTTTTATGCATCACCTCTATTTCACAGTGCATTCTCATCAAAAAAATTTGGCAAGAAAAAGTATTAAGATCTAAAAACTAGAAAACTACATTCAGTTGCAGATGTCAAGATTTTGCATATCCTCTAAGTTACTGTTATCTGCTCAAGCTCTGTGACAGTAAGTACTTGATAGGAACTAACCTCAACAATGGAGTTGTGTTGACTGTAACAAGATACCAGAATTAAATTTGCAGTCTTACATATAAATTCTAGGACTTCTAACATTTTCAACTATTGCTGGCAATAAACTAAACTTTGTTTTTCTACATTTGGCTGTTTTCCTTCTGACTGAGATTTTATGTACTAATTCTTCAACTCTACCAGAGGATACGACTAGCACTGTAGTATAAATAATTCTTTATATAATCTTCCCAATTTGTTCTAATTCCAGATAGCAGTATTCAGACATTTCATATGCAGTTATTTTATTAACACACAAAATTAAAATTTGGGTGTACTACTATATTTGAATAGCTTCTTCAAAATATCTTACATTTCAATATTGAAACATAGAACTCAAAACCTCAGAATTGAACTGTTGTCTTTGTACAACAGTAGTACTATAAAATACTGTGCCAATCAAAAATAATTTCAATGATAAAATAGAATATTAGTCAAGTATATATTAAAGAAACCAATTGTTTTCCCTTATAGACCTAGCCAGTCAATTCTAAAGCAGACGTAATATACACATTCTCGACATGTGCACACACACATGGCATATTACAACTTTAAGTCACATTTGAACACTAGGTCAAACATGGTTCACATTCAAAAAATTGAAAAACATATCTGAAACTCCACACTTTGGGATTCTCGGACAGTCATGCTACAACTGAAATTCCTTACCAGTTCATCAGAGGTTAAGTGCATCAAGCGTTCAGCTATTGCAGCACACTGGGCCGAGTCTCTTATAACTTCCCCTCGCTCATCACCAACTATTAGCTCTGGCCACATCAGTCCTTCATTCTTCTTAATCAAAGAAATCTCCAAGCTAGAAATTGAAGTGAGGAATTTGCTTTTTATATCTGACAACTAGACAAATTCTACAATAATAAACTGAAGATTCTTTCTCATTCCCCATTCCCTGTTGAGCTCCAAGACCCTCAAATTCATAATTAGTGACTGGGAAAGTTTCATCACAGGTTACTCTCTTTAAAGGCATCTGGGAGATGAAGATTCAAACTTTAGATGCAAGTCCAAGTGAAGAATAGACAGAAAAAGGAGCCACAGATGAAATAACTTCAATAAAAACTAGTCACTACATTTAAATAATCTTGCCTATATTACACAAAATATAAAAGCACTTAAGAAAGATTAACTGCTGGCATCCAAAGGATGTTTTTACCAGAGACTCAAGTTCATTTTAGATATACATAAGCTGGATAGCTTACAATTCTAAGTTAATAATTTAGATTTAATAAATTAGAAAGCTCACTAGAAATGCTCTATCCAGCAGCATGATGTGGAGATAGATATAAGACAACCACAAAATACTGCAGTACAGGTACATCATGATACTGAGCCAAAGTAAAAATAACTCAAGCAGCATAGGGCTATGCATTATTTCACATAATTGGAGAAATGATCAGGAAAGAAAATTCTATAAAACCAAAGATCTTTCTGTATGTGAAGCCAAAATCACCTTCATTTTTCACAAACTAGTAGCTGTACCATATAAAAATTGATCTAAAGCTTGGCATCCCTCACAATTCAGGAGGATTGAGGTCATCTTCAGCGGTGCTCAGACAACTAGTCCTTTATTTAATGTGGGGGTCCAAGATGAAGTGTTGCTCAGGCCCTGTGGTGCCAGTATTATATGAACTACCCTAGAAGTGTTCAAGGGCCCCCAGGGCAGCACCTGACCAAGCTCAGAGCACAATGTGGTGCTAGATATGAAATCAGATGGCCCTATAATCTCTACCGTCAAGATTCAGAGGTTAAAGAAATGTCACAACAGAAAAAAACATTGACAACAGGAAGACAGAAAAAGATTTATGTCATTTCTGTCTAATTACTTCAGGTGTAATTATGTATATGCTTAAAGCTGAATCAGGGCAGACTGCTGCAGTGGGAGTTGCCCGAGTGCCTCGTGAAAAAGCAGAATCCAAGAAAAACTACTTAAGAGCAGTTGTTGGTGAAGTACAAGAGAAATGAGAAAAACAGATTAGATGGCCAAGCAATGGTTATCATGTTCCACGGTTAGTATGTGTGTGCCCTACCAAACCATACCCAGAAGTACAAGGACAGCAAAGAGCTGCAAGAACACAGCAACTATTGTCGCTAATAGTAGAGCATGCAAACTTATCTGTTGTTCTTTTTCAAAAGTGCAATTATCATGGTCTCATGAATTACCTTGTGGAATCATTTATCTTGAGACTATAGGGAATAGCATTTTCTTTCTTTTTTTTTTTTTTTTTTTTTTTTTGGTTTTTGGGGCCACACCCATTTGATGCTCAGGAGTTACTCCTGGCTAAGTGCTCAGAAATTCCCCCTGGCTGGGGGGGGGGGGCATATGGGACACTGGGGAATCGAACCGCCGTCCTTCCTTGGCTAGTACTTGCAAGGCAGACACCTTACCTCTAGCGCCACCTCATCGGCCCCAGGGAATAGCATTTTCTATAACATGAATTATCGGAAGCATTAAAAATTGCCACCATAATCAAGTGTCCAGATTCAGTTGCATTTTCTAAGAAGAAAGCTAAACTTCATCACAATGAGGGCAAAGATGATATATTAGCTTAAAGGTTATCATGGTTACCATATGCTAGGTGCCACAGTATGTTTTTAACTCATTTGCTGCTCATGTACAAACACATATAGGAAGTGGTATCATCATCTCCATTTTACAAGACAGAAAAACTTGCCACAGTCATGAGCTAGTAAAAGCAGACAGTCTGGCTCTTCACGACTGCACTATTCTGCCTCTCTACGACCATTTCAGAACTTTTAACCTGTGACCAGAATGTACGACTGTTCTTAGTGGCTACCTAATGAAGTAGGTAAAAAATTGTTCACACATTATTTCTAAATCACCATGAAACTTACACGCCTAGTAAACACACCCTTTTTTCAGCGTAAGTAAATTTCTACATTTTAAAACTAGTCTAACAGTCATCGATCATTCAAGCAAAAAAAGAAACAATAAAACCCCACAAAGTACAGTCTAGTTAATAAAGTCTTTCAAAGTGTGAGGGACCACATGAAAATGAGATATAATAATCATGTACAGAAAGTATTTTTTTAACCATGAAGCCACCTACACATCATTGTGGTTATCTTCTGCAATGTAAAATAATAATCAAATACTTCAAAATCAATGAAAGATAATAGATCTATATTTCTGTATAAATTGCTGAAATTTCTATGACAGAACTCAATCATGAACGATTTTGTAACCATGGTGCTTAAATAAATCATATATATTAAAGAATACAAAATAAAATAAGATGCTGAAACTATTTGCCTAAAATAGATTTTTTTCTCCTAAACATTTGCTGGATGGGGACAATTGCTTAGTAATCTTTTATTTATTTATTTATTTATTTTTTAAAGATGGGGTCACACTAGGCTGTGCTCAAGGCTTACTCTTGGCTCAGTACTTAGGAATTCTCTTGGTACTGTAAGGGATGGTAGGGATCAAACTTGGGTTGGCCTTATGCAAAGCAAGCACCCTACCTGCTGTGCTCTTCTCCAGCATCACACCTTAAAAATCTATAATGAACAATATGCTGGACTTGGCTTGTCAGTTTTAAATATTGATCCTCACACACATACAAAAGAGTTTTAAATATGTGCAGATGAAAAATACTTTAAACCTTCAGATAAAATAATTTTTAAATATATGCTAAAAAGTAACCAAGCCATCAATTTCTCCACTGGACAAATAAAGCCCATTTAACTACTCTGAAAATTACCATGTATAGTTCCCTGGGCACCACCAGGAGTGGTGAACCATGAGCACTGAGCCAGGAGTAATCCTGATGCGCACCACTTAGTATAGCCCCCCCCCAAACCAAAAAAAGAAAAACAAAAAGCTTTTGAAATAGACATTT